>NW_025091271.1:20514-211819 GCF_001078395.1 Aspergillus udagawae
CTAGATTTCTCTTACCTCTCTCTTACTTTCTAAATATATATATTTCTTGCATACATCACCTCTCCCTAGTAGGCTTATATATATATATATATATATATACTATCCCTACTAGATCTACTATAGTAACTAGACCTAATCACTATCTATCTTACTAGGCCCCTTAGTAGGCCCCCTCTAATATATATCTCTACTAAATAAAATCCACAAAACATTCACTTCTATGAATTTTTAAAAATTCTAGACTTAATATTACTAATTATGCTATATATCATTCTACTAGTCAAAATTAGGTCTATTCACTAAAAATAATTATAACTAGTCAGTAGATAATAAATTTTAAAGTAGTATCTAAGAAATTTTAAAAAATAAGGAAGTATGCTTACCTAATCAGACTCCTATTATTTTATAGCTAAAAGACCCTACTATTCACTAAAAATAATTAGAATTAGTCATCTAGTACTAGACCCCTAGTAAATACTAAGAATTATTTTTCTCCTAGTTTCTGCCTGAATTCTAAGGCCCTACTAGCCTAGTAGATACCTCAGGCACTAATCTAGGCTAGATGGTGGCCTAAAAGGGTATAGGCTTCCCGCAGATAGTGGTCTTGGCAGACCCCAACAAAAAATTTCCACCTTACCCCTACCCCCCTAGTTTGACCACCTTCCTAGTGAATAATCTAGAATCTAATATTAGAATATAATAAGTTAGCAAATTAGAATCATAAATCATTTTAAATCATTCAAAAATATTAAGATTTGACTAGTTTAGGGGGTAGTGATGGATGACCCTGATCAATACCCCCCCTGTCAACCCTAGTTTTACTATGATCAGTTACCCTATTGATGGGCCATTATATTGTTAGTCTAAATACTATATTCTAATTAAAAATTCATAGATTTCAATGGTTAAGGGTAGTTAAATTAGATATTTTAATATTATAGTTATAGTTATAGTCGCACTCATGGTCGTGGTTGTGGTCGCGGTTATGGTTATAGTATAGATTACTAAAAACATTACATAACAATACCAAGTTTACTATGTGTCATGTGACTATTTTATGGTAATTATATTACATTGTAAGTTAACCAACCCGTTTTTCAACCCAAAACCCGCATGGGTTCTCATTCTCAGAACCCAACCGACCCGCGGGCCCTAGAACCTGAACCTGAACCCAGCCCATGGCGGGTTCGGGCTGGGTTGGGTTCGGGTTCCCGGGTTGGGTTTAACTAGTCTAGGATTAACTCTCTGGAGGGAGATAGGATAAATAACTAGGAAGTAAACTATACTAGAGAATAGAATATAATTTAATATAGGATAGATTACTAGGATAAGGAGTTAATTAACTATTATTATAAATTATAAATTATAAATTATAGATGACTGTAAAACCTCTTATAGATATTTAACTCTAATATATATATATATAGTAATAGTAATAGTATTAAGACTTAATTAAAATTAAACCTCYAYTAYATRATGRTYRGTGGCTCRGGGAGAGTCAGCRGAGGGGAAAAGAAAAATAGATAAAAAAAAAAAAAAGTTTAGGGGGAAACATGGACTCTAGGAGTAAGATATAGACTCTACTAAGGTAGGACAGTGGGGACCTATAGACTCTGGAGTGGATGGGAATTAATGTGGACTCTGCGCTCACTAGACCTTATGGTCACCTGTAATTAGTATGGGAAACGTGGACTCCGCGCACGATACCATTGATAGGAAGGAATTCACAAGAAAGTCACAGAGAAGAGATTAAAGAAAAAGAATAAGAGGAGAAATTAATTGCCTGCCTAGCCAGAAATAGATGAATTAACTGACAACCCTGCTGAAACTCTGGATCCAGCTGACACAGCTATGCAGTCTACTGCTGAGATAGTTGATGATAGTGTTACTAAGTCAGCTAATGGGCCTACCACTGAGCCTTTAGAGGAGTAGCTTTAAGAAGCATAGCTAAATGCCTCCCTTAATGGCCCCAGAGAAAATGGAAGTGAAATTAGCTGCAAAGTTGCCCTGCAAGAACCTGAAAGTAATAAGCATATGTAAGGGGATTACTTCTGCATCTAAGTATCTATAAAGTATTTAACTCTGGCCTCACCCATCTTTAAGGAGATGCTTAGTAGATGTTAGAAAGAAGGCCTTTGCTTACTTAAGGAAGGGTTAGTAGAGATCCCTATATATAATTAGGATCTTAAGGTGTTTCTAATCTTATGGACATTTTTCACTGTTAAGCCCAGAATCTACCCCAGGAAATATACCTGGAGTTGCTTGCTAAGGTTGCCATTTTAGCAGACTATTACTAAAGCTAGACACTAGTGCGATTCTTCGCTAAAATATGGATTAGTTATCTAAGAAGAAAAATCTTTCCTATAATATATTCCCATAATTTAATGCTCTGGGTGTGGGTCTCATGGAACTTTAGATAATTCTTTGAGTTTAAGAAATTAACATCTATTGCTATCTCCTAAAGTAACAGTTTAATTACAAGTCTTGACTTACTAATTCTAGCAAAAGTTATTAGTAAGTGTTAAGTCCCTTATCTGCGAGAACCTATCATAACAGCTTCTATAGATAAAATAAATAGATATAGGATTAACACAATCTCCACCATCCTCTCATTACTTATAGAACAACGGGACTCTTTCCTGGATGGGAGTTAAGGTTGCTGTTTTAAATATAGTTTAATCATGTTGGGAGCTCTTACGAAACACATGCACTCAAGCAGATTGCTCTTTCCAGAGCCTGCAGCCCCTTTTCCAGGTCTGAGTTACTGCCAACTTCTAGAGATGGTGCATGGCTTCAGGTCTCCACAATAGCATTCCTATTTAGGTTACTTGAGATACTCCTGGCATAATTACGGGGTGGCATCCTTTTCTTCTCTGATAGCTACACCGGAGACTTCCATCAAAGGATTGAGTTTGATTGATTTTTCTGTTCTTTAGTCCAGTAAACTTAATACTGATTCATTGATGATCGCAATTTCAACACCAGTCACCACAGCTAGGAAGCTTTGAGAATGCAATATGGTCTTAATTACCCAATGAAACTATTACAACAGTCTAAGCTTGGCGCAAGTGCGCAATTCTATGATCTAGGATTTGAATCTTCCTTTGTGCAGCTTCAACACCACACCTGAAGCTAACACGTACGCGCTCAACTTCGCACTCCGTCTTTACTCTTCGAGTACGGTACCTTGGCAATCTTTCACTCTTCAACAAACACCATTCATCTACGCAGATGCCCTCTTCGTCGCCTTGGTTCGCAACTTCATCATCAAGAACACCAGGGCGTAGAACACTCCAGCCCACAATACAACCAGCCCCGCATTCCTCCAGCCATAGTACTCTTCGTTCAAGTTGAGTGTCTTCAAGTAGTCTTGTCCAGTAGTGTATCGGCACACCTCGCAGTTCTCCGTAGCGCCTGGGTTCAGAAGGTTCGTGCCACGTCCCATGCCTTGCTGATAGGTGGAGAGATAGTCGCCACATGTCTCGTTCGCTGGAGGATTGAAGACCGCAAGCTCGCCCCGTTCGCAAGTTATATCGACGGAGAAGGTGGTGAAGGTGAGGAAGGCGCCGAAGAGGTAGTTGAAGGGATCGAGGTAGTAGAGCCTAAAATGTGATGTTAGCATTGATCTCGTGGGTGTTGATAGTCGTACGAGGCTTACCAGTATCTCCAGAACGCCGTGATCTGGGAGTAAGGAGCGAAAACACCGCAGAATGATACGAGGGTGGTGATGACCAGCGGGTTGACGAGAGATGCAAAGGTTGCGTTGGGAGCGTACGCGGCGATCGATTGTCCAATACCGGTGTACAACATCTCGTAAAACATCTAGACGGTTTGTTAGTTTGGAGCGAGGAGTCAACCAAAGAAGAGAGAACTTACTGCAACGAAGAATGTGCTGCCTGCCCACTTGGTATGATTTGGCAATCCAGCAGTCCAGTACCAACACACAAAGTACAACACACCACAGACGACCAGGTAGGGCAGCTCAGAAACGATCAGGCCAGTGACGAACGGCACCCAGTGGTAGGTCTTACTCTTCTTCTCGCGCGTCTCATACACGTTGCGACGATCGATGAAGATAGGCTGCAGCTGGGAGATGAGACCGGGGGCGACAAACAGGAAACTGAAGACCGTGAAGAGGCGTTGCTGGAGATCGCTGACGCTGTTACCAATCGACCAGAACGAAAAGCCGTTGTAAAGAGACAGGAGTATATGCAAGATGAGCTTGTTGTTGATGTACTCGGTGTTGCGGAACAAGGAGATGTTCATGCGGTGCGTGACAAGCTTTACCTGCTCCCACATGGGCGCTGCGAATTGATGGCCATCGTCGACAGTTCCAGGCGGTTTGGCGGCAGCATCGGCGACAAGAGTGTCAAGCTCCTGAGTGATCTTCTCGTGCTCTGGCGAGTTGAGCCAGACTTGGTTCCAGTCCTTGCCCTTAGAAAGACTTCCTGATACGACTTCAATCATGTGCTCAGCAGGGTTGGCCTCTCGGGGGCACGGTGCGCCATGATCAGCAAAGTATTTCTTGACGGTCCTTGCATGATGGCCGATATCGCCAAAGTATACGGTCTTGCCACCCTTCGCCAGTAGGAGGAGGGTGTCGAATTGGGCAAAGAGGTCGGCCGATGGCTGATGAATCGTGACGAGGACAGCTTGGCCGACTTCCGCAAGTTTGCGCAAGAAGCGTACCGTGTTGTTTGCAGCTTGGCCATCGAGGCCAGAAGTAGGTTCGTCGAGGAAGATCAAAATACTGGGCTTAGCTACGAGCTCAACACCAATTGTGAGACCTGATAAGTTGTTAGTGTCTGTCTCGACTCCGTTCCATGGATTCAGACTTACGCTTGCGCTGTTCGACAGAAAGACCAGCACCCGGGCGACCGATGAGAGTATGCTCGAGATCTTCCAACTGTAGAAGCTTGACGATCGTGTCCACATAGCGGAGCTTCTCCTCGCGGGGAATTTCACGATTCTGACGAAGAAGAGCAGAGAATTCCAAGGCCTCGCGCACCGTGGACAATGACTCGTGGACATCCATCTGTTCGACGTAGCCGGCAGATCGTTGGAAGGACACAGGGAGCGGGCGACCATCGACTAGCACGGAACCATGAATGGTACCGTCAGTCTTGCGTTGGGCTAAAACGTCGAGCAATGTAGTCTTTCCGGCCTGAGTGAAAATGTTAGCATATATCCGATCTGTCAATCGCATTGCAAGTGCACTTACACCTGACGATCCCATAAGAGCACCGAGCGTACCGGGCTTGACAAATCCTTGAACGTTGTCGAGAAGAACACGATCGCCATGCGGCGTCTTGACGGTGTAAGTCAGATTCTTCCAGGTAAAGACCGACGTATTGTTGACGAGCTGGTTGTCGATGGTTGCGTCCGACTTCTCGGAATCGGAACCGGAGTTCTCGGATGGCTTCTCGACAGCCTGGGATTCCTCATCCGCAACCACTGCCTTAGATACCTTCTTCTGCTTCTCACGGGGAATGAGGAGGCCGCGACCACCTTCGCCCATGTGCTTCCACCTGGAAGTGAAGAAGACGGTCATTGCCACGAAGAAAACGTACCAGGCGCAGAGAATGCCAAAGTTGCGCCAAAGGTTGCTGTGGCTGAAGGACATGGAAGCCAGGTATTGGTCACCAGTAACGCTGGTTGCTCCAGGAGGCGCACCACGGACGCCGGTACATGCTTGTCCGCCTCCTGTTTCGGGGCTGTATCCTTCGCCATTTGGAACTAGGAATGGGCCCACACAAGGAATCACCTGGTCGTGGAACTCGTTCGCGAGCAATGCTTCGAACGCGTAGGCCATGGGGTTGATCCAGAAGAACCAAACGAACCAAGGGTGCATGTCGGGCTTGGGAATCATGTATCCTGCATACGTGAAGGCCGCGACGATGGTGAATCCAGAAGCTTTAGTTGCTGCGTCGAAATTCGGGAAAGCGGCACCGATGAACCTGAACAGCTGTGTCATAGCCAGAGCTGAGATCAAGTTGATGAGCCAGAAGATGAAGAAAGCCTGGGCGGTGTACTGGAATCCAGTCATGAAGTACAGCACAATTCCAAAGTGCGAGATTTGAAAGAGCATGATCGGCACGTCGGTAATGACCTGGGCGAAGACAAAGGCAGATGGATGGTGGAGAGCGAAGTCCCGGTGTTTGGCTAAGACGGGTCGGCCGACAAACGAATCCGTAACCTCGGCGAGAGCGATGAAGGTAGGATATAGTAGAGAGAAGAAGAGTGAGCCTCCCTTGATGAACAAGCCCGCCGTGTTATCCGGAGCATTGTAGAACAGTGAGCCACCGATCAATGCCTGAACGATAGTTGTGGCTTGCTTGATGAACAGAGTTTTCTTGTCGCCCCAGAGGATCTGAAATTGGCGTATGGTAACCGTCTGCACCTGATGGAAATATCCTGCGGACTCCGCAGCTTTCTTTGGGAGGTTCTTGTGCTTGTCTTGAGCCTCCTGTTCCTTGAAGTCCGCCGTATTCTGTTGAGCTTCGGGGCTATTGGGGTAGTCGAGCTCGGCCATCATCCTTGGCTTGATGGGCGAGTTGTTATAAGCAGCGAGCAGCTCCTCTGTTGTTCGAGGAAATCGGTCCTCAAAGTCTGGGGCAATTGTGCGTACAGCAGGCGCCGATACACTCGTGAGGAAATCTGACTTGTTGGCTGCAGGGTCGCATAGGAAGCCAAGATCCTCCATGTATGGCACAGCTTCATCTCGTGGTCCGTAAAAAATCTGCTTGCCGTTGTCGAGAATCAGAATCTTGTCGAACTGCTCGTAGATGCCATTACCAGCTTGGTACAGACTGGCAATTGTAGTGAGACCAAGAATATCTGTCATGGCGCGCATGGCTTTCGTCCAATCTAGCGCAGTGCTCGCGTCGAGACCACGAGTGGAGTTATCCCAGGAGAAGACGCTGCCTCTAGTCGCAAGGCATTCGAGAATAGACACTCGCTTGCGCTCGCCACCCGAAACACCACGAATGAACTCATCTCCGACCTTGGTATCCTTTGTGTGTGTGATACCGAGAGACTTCAAGAGGAATTCTTTGTATATTTGGGCGTACTCCTCCTCGTTCTTGATGTCCGGTGGTAGGTGGAACGGCACCTTCAAACGTGTGGCGAACTCGATGGTGTCACCAACTGAAAGAGCTGGAAAGAAGATCTCCTCTTCTGTATTCATGATGATCTGACCACGATATTGTTTGGCTTCTTGACTGGTCATGGAACCGAACGAGACGTCGCCAGTAATTTCTGCGAAGCCATTTCTGTGGTTTGATAGAACGCTAAGCAGCGTTGTGCATCCGGCTCCTGGATTTCCAAGAACAAGTAACATCTCACCGGGTTTGACACATCCAAAAGAGTTGTCGATAATAGTCTTCAGGGGTGGGCTCTTACTACCCTTCCCGAATGGGTTGAATTGAGAGAGAACATTTTCGTTGTAAAGCGCATCACTGCTGATGCCCTTTACTGTGAGGTTCTTCCATGTCACCCCAAGCTTCTTCGATTTTCCACCGTTAGTCTCGTTACGTTGTCGTATTTGTAGTATATCTGCAGTGATGGGCCATTGTGAGATGTCTCGGGGGTCGATCTTTTGGCCGGATTCGTCGTCTGGCTGCTCCGCGCTGGAGTCGACGATAGGGTCCGCCGTTGGGGAGGGAGATCGTCCGGAGGGCTTTCCAAGCGAACTCGCCTGGTACATCGCTTTCTCGGGGGCGCGATTGACCTCAATGTTGTAGCTCTTCGGATTCACTAATTTGCCAGACTCTTGACAGCAAAAGAACTTCGATGGAAAACAATGCTGGAGATCAGACGACTGGAGTTGCCGGTGGGAGAGTAGCAACATCACGCACGAGATATAAGAACAATAAAGTAATGGCGTATATGACCATAACTTAGCTTCTGATTAATAATCCGACTCAAGGCCCGGAGCCCAAACTTATTAATGTGCTGAACAAAGAGCATGGGACATCTTTTCGACGGATGGGGTGATTATTCAACATCTCGTGTATTAAGGTTTTCCTAACAGTGACGGATAGGGCTTTTAGTGAACATCTCGTGCATTAAGGTTTCCTAACAGTTAGTTCCACCGTCTTTGTTGAATCATCAGGCATTTGGGCGGGTCTAACCTTATAATCACTAGCCCCCATGGATCGACAGTTGGTCCGACTAATCAATCACATTCATTGCGAGCTACGATGGTTGAACGACTAGAATTAATTCAGTGCGTCAATGAAGAACCGACTGAACCCACTTATCCCCAATGGTCATACTCATCTTTCTTCCATGGGAATTTCTTTGTCTGATCCCAAGTTAAGTTATTAACTAACCTGTCGGCTTGATTATTAATCTGCCACTACCACTAACTACCTTCAGGTCAGACATTGGACCTTTGCGTCGAAATGTTTAGATATATTTTCGGGTGGCGCAGCATTAAAGTTGATGTCATCAGTCAAAGCCTTATCTTTTTGGTCCCCGGCTGCGTCTCCACTACTCATCACGTCCTGCAGGACTTTGCATGGCAGATTTGAGCGAGTGTGGGTTGCTGTAGTCAGCCCCAATGACAGTTAAGCTTTCAGGGGAAAAATGTCGGGAGAGAATGGTGACTAGAAATGGAGAGCAGCGTCATTCTTGGTCGACGGTGGGCCCAAGACTTCCGCCTGGGCCAATCCCATGCCACTGTAGTAGAAACTTCGACTTTTCTCAACAGCTCCCTCTCGGTATGATGAATAAACACCTGACTATTGGTTCGCGGTCGGAGCTTGAGGTTATCCAATTGAATGATTTCTAATCACAGCTTAAAGACACTAATTACGGGTGTAGAGAGGCATAAGTAGAACAGATGCTGTTCACCCAGTATCATTTACTTCCCTGTGCAGTCAATAGTTCTGATCACTCTGTACTATTTTTTAACTTTTTACCCTGTTTATCACTGTCACGCCAAAGCGAGCACCTCTAACTTCCCTGACTCCATCACCACCCCACAGCCATGACGACTCCTACCAACATTGATCCCAAGGATATTCAAGCATACTGGGCCAAATATTAAGGGGACAAGTATGTTGAGGGCTGGGCCTCCCTCTGGGACAAAGGTGATAATCTGCTCTGGGATCATGGTTTTCCTAACCCCGCGCTAGAAGACACCCTGGTCCAGCGAGCTGGCACCATTGGCGGGCCCATCATGCAGGACGGTGAGAGAAGGAAGGCCCTAGTGCTGGGCTGTAGACGTGGAGTTGATGTGCTCTTATTCGCGAGCTTTAGGTATAATGCCTTTGGCCTGGAGTGCAGCGCCGCAGCTGTTAAAGCGTGTAAGAAGGAGGAGAAGGAGAACCATAGCTAGTACTGCATGCAAGATGAGAAAGTTGGGAAAGGGAAGGTCACTTTCATCCAGGGGGATTTCTTTAATGATACCTGGTTGAAGGAAATTAGAGTACCTTGAAATGGATTTGATGTCATTTATGATTACATAGTATGTATACTCACTGCTGCTGTTAGGCTCCATTCCATCATTGCCATTATTTTCTCTCCACTTGTACTCTGCATCCTATAGAGGGACCTGTAAGATGCTTCACTCTGTCTTTGGAATTTTAATGTGCCATTTCTGACCCACCCTGGATCCTTCTAGTCTTTCTTGGACTTTCCTTCTAACAACCGTCTAGTTTTTCTGTGCTCTGAACCCAGAGCTCTATCCTAAATGGGCTCTCCAACACACCAAGCTCCTTGCTCCCTTACCTACAGGCAATCTGATCTATCTGGAATCTCCTCATCATAAGGACCCCTTGGCCCCCAGCCCTCCATTTACCTCTCCCTCTAAGGCCTACATGGAGCATCTGAGCCACCCCAGTGAGAAGATCTCCTACAATAATAAGGGTCTTGTCAATGCGGACCCGTTCTGAGAGCCCAGCAAGGCGGGCCTGGAGAGAGTGGCATACTGGTAGCCAGAGCGCACGCACGCTGTGGGTAAGGATAAGAATGGGGTGATCCATAACAGAGTCTCTATATGGCATCAACATAACTAGAAATGTGCCTGCGCATTTATGTGACCCAAAAAGGGAGAATATATAAATAGAAAATATAGCTAATTTTGGAGTCCGGCCCCGGATTTCAAAGGCCAGCCTAAAGACGCTAAAGTGATAGTCAAAATGAAGGGCTGGGATGCAAAGGGCACTTTTCTAAAGAAATTTCACAGACATAGGGAACATATGCTCTGGAAGGATTTCCTCACTCCACAGCAGGATCCTACTTCTAATCATTGCATCATGCAAAGTAAGCAGAGATTATATCTATTATAGATAATTATTATTTTTATATATAATTCATGGTATTTCGCACACAGGATTAGACGCCCAAGGATCATTAAGAGTTATAATGTGAATGGCATTCTCAATATCGCGCTTTCAGAACGCTGGTCCGCGACTGAGACAGATGGGGCAAAGGGAAAGATCTACAACAAGGTCAGTAAATGCATAGACAAGAAGACACAAAGAACCATTAATCTCAGCATTACTGACATTTAATGAATCTCACTGCGTTGAGTTGCGGAGCTGAATTGAACCGGTGACTAGAGAGGGGTAAGCTTAGGTCCTGAATATGAATCCCTTGCTGCTGTAGCAGCCTTTACACACCACTTGCATCCATCCACTCATCAGCACCTGATTTATTAATAATTTGCCACGTTCGCGAGGAAAGGGTGAGTTATTTAGGTGAGTAGCTATTCCTCCTTAAATTAAGAACTTTTGTCCTTAACTCAATCATATCTCCTATTTTGTTGTGCATGACAGCGACGAATCCGGAGATTAAGCAGTTGCGCTTGTTAATGGCTAATTATTTGCCGAAGATTGCTTTGACCCTTGGATCGTCTCTAGATAAGCTTATTAATAGATAGTATCCAGTCTCGCAGCATTGTCAGACCAGAAGGTGTGAGAGTGTCCAGCACCCTTGCTTTAAGAGATTATTGGGCGATACTATGGTCGGGAAATTCAAGGCGGGACTAGGGATGGATGAGAAGGGGATATTTGGAGATGATAAGGCCATTCTGAACGGTAGAATTGCTTGTTCTTGGAAGGGTGGCATGGGGGGTAGTTGTGATAGTCCAGGCCATTGAGCCGCGAGGTCCGATGAGGACTGGAAAGCATCACTGATTCTTGGTAATGAATCAAGTTGCGTTATGAGCGGATTGTAATTTGAGATTATATCTTGTGTATTGCTGAGCGTGAGAGATGTCAATGGTGATATGTCCGCCGGGGCTATAGGTGCTTGTTTGACCTCATCAGAGCCCCTTTTAGTAAGTGACATGTATTGCTGTGTAATTCTTTGCAGAGCAGCTGTGACACAAGGCTGATTTTAGAGAATCCCAGCCTTGAATAGAAGATTACTAAAGGAAAGGAACAACACGCTGAGCTCTTCAATGCCTGACTTGAGTTCCTATATGCAAGATTGCAGATTAATAATCATGGTCTCTTTTCTCTTGCGATATGCCTGCTGCGTGATATGAAGCTACTTTCAACATCTCTGGATTCCTTAAGTCAGTTCTAACTTGCTCTATAGTTGCTTAGGATATGCCCACCTTAGGAGCTTGCTGATCATCCGTCATATTTCGTGGCCGGCCTCTCTTACGAGGAGCGGGCGCGTCAGTCATTACTTTAACCATTATGTATTACTTTTGAGGCCTTTTCTTTTATCTTAAAGACATGCGGTGATGTAATGGATAATCTAAGAATATAAAAAGGACGTGATGGTGTTGCTTTACTCATTAGGTTGGGGGTGTCGGGACTGTTGAATAATCAAAAAATCAGTGGGTCGCCACGATTGGCCCAAACTGCGCCCAAAGTTTATGGCTTTAAAATTAGCTGGAGTCGGGCTCTCATGCTCCGTCTAAACATCATCAACTCATGATGAAGACTGAGCGCGCCGCAATAAAGAATATAAATTGAATTATTGACCTTAGCTTACTCCATAATTCTCCATCTCTAATGCTCTGAAATACCTTCATCCTGTAGCATACAGTGTACAGCTCTCGCAACATGTCTTCATTCACTCAGCAGATGCTAGTAGTTGCCTGCGGCAGAATACCCGCGATGGGGAAATGAATCTCTCAGCACCTGCTGCCTGAATATGAAGGTTCTTGATATATATTCCTGAAATAAACAAAGTCTAGTGCTAATGCTCCTCAGTCATCCACTTCATCCTGTTATATAAAGCTGCAGAGGCTGAGCTCCCGCATCTGCTTGTAGGTCGTGATCCTTAGTCTCAGAGCCCTAATGAGATTAGAACCTATGATTACAGCCGGCCTCCTCGCGCGGTAATCTTCGGTCGCGGCTATGAGCCTCAGCAGGTTGAAGAGCTTAAAAAGAAATTCGCGGGTGTTGCTAAAGAACCTGTTGCTTGGGTGAGGGGGAACCCAGCGGATTTGCCTGCTGGGGCCGCTGGGCCTGACTATGCTCAGAATATCGCAGCGGATATGAAGAAGGTGCTTAATAAATGGAGGGACGTGGAAGGAAAAGATGAGGAGATTTTGGTGTACTAGTTGCTTTGTCAGGGAGAGATTATCTGATGCCTTGCTTTTTGCCAGTTCGAATTTCACAAACACAAATTCAAGGGCCGATTCTTATTCTTCAAGGATATTTGTAAGTGGTCTTGGACTTCGCTAGTTGGTTCCCTGGGCGTCGATCTTTTGGCGGTCGATATACTTCTTCTGGTCGAGGCATAGAATGAGAATAGGAGATTGAGCATCCAAATGTTTACACTAAAATCCATACATTAAAGCTGATGTTTCATCCGCGACATGGGAAGTACCATCGTTGTTCACTTTCTCCTTCTAGTTCAAGTGAACAATTCCACTTCCCAGAGCATCGTATTTATTCCTGAACTATATCTGTGAATATGCAAGTAACATTCAAATTCCTAAGATATAACTGCGACATAGACTGGCTTCGCCTGGCTGATTGAGTACGTCTCCTGCCGTTTCGCTGCTACAATTCATTCAGCAGAGACTGACAGCGCAAATATAGTCATTAAGCCGGTGAATAGCATTCCACTCTACATCGCTCCCGAGGACGTCCGTATCGCTGCTGATAACCTGAGTTTCCGCTGCTACACGCCGATTCGTGCAAACTAGAATCCAACCCTTTCGCCGCCTCAGAAGACTCATCGAACCAGCTCAAACCCCTAAGTTTGGTGCTGTACTAAACCTGAAGTGAACCCTTTGTCCTCCCTAGAAAATGCTTCATAATCTCATTCCATGGAAGATTGTCTTTCTACTTTAATTTTATTAGAAGTCTGTCCTCCTCAGATAAGACAGCAACACACCTGCTGGTAGCATAACCAGAGGGTTTATGGTTCCTGCATGCCCTGTACCCACTCTAGAGACCATCATCTTAATTCTCTAAAGGGCACCTTGTTGACTTATTCAAGAGAAGATCCATTGTTCTATCTTCCTTAAAAGTAAAGGAATAGACCACGCGAGAGAGAAGTACCTGGCGCATTAGATAGCCCCTAACAGGAATAGTCTTAATATCCTGAAGTCCAGTTGTTTAATAGTGATGCCAAGGTTCATCAAAGCAGACGGTTTCCTGTTATATAGTTCTTTATGTTTTATGGCATACTTAGCCCATCCTTTGCCTCACAGTGACCCTTCGTCGCCATCGCTTCTAGGGATGCGGCAAAGTGTCACTATCATCACCATCCTCATTTCTATTAGCATAATCATTATCACCATGATCATTATTATTAACATTGCTTAGAGATACAGAATTCCTCTTCCTTTTATCCATGCTTAACATCTACAAGCTGGACTTCATCTGCTCAGCGGTTGCTATGATTAAGGGGCGTTCCGGTATAATAACAGAGATGGAATAAGACTGAGATGGACTTTTTAAATAATTTCATAACCCTAACTCTGGTACCGCGCATGTCTCAGGTTATTCAGGGGCATTCAAGGCGTGGGTCATCAATGCAGCATCATCCACTGGGTGTAGAGTTATCTAGGCGCCATTATCATCCCCTAGCAATGTATCATGCCTATTATGAAGGCTTTGGCTCTGTTAACATTCAGCTAGCACTATAATCAGATCTTCTTCTACTATAGCTGAGCAATTCATCGCCTGGATGCTGTTTGCGGTCAGTATTGTTATGTTTTCACTCATTGAATCAGGCCACTTGGGATTATGACAAGACATAACCTCAGATTCAGCAGTATCTGTCATAACATGATCTCTCAATAAGTTGTAAGATGTGGAATTGCAGTGGTCATTCAGCTCTGACAAAGACAGAGCTGTTTAAGCACATGAGACTGGAGCATAAGCAATATTTAAAGGAAGGACGCACTGTTAAGTACATAATTACTAGATTTAGCATCTATAGATGCTGTATATGTTAATAAAACCTTAGAATTAATTAGATCTGGCGGAGATGTTCCCTCTTTTTTAGGGGTAAGATGGGCCTGCGCTGGAGTACCCTGCAGACTATTTCTAATCTATCCTTTTATTATATTCTCTAAGGAAACTATGTAGCAGTTATATTAACTAAGTTAGATAGAAGATCATATTAATAAAGCTGGACATGATATAAGAAAGGCATGGCTCATTTACCTAAGATAACAGATAGGGCAATTTTCTTACTACTGCTTAGCCTAACTAATTACCCTATTGCGGCATTAGCTCCATAGTTATCTTGCTGGTATTTACCTTTATTAATGAATAGATTAAGACAGGGCTGGCCTTTAAAGATTGCCGCGTCCAGTTAGGCAAACTCTTCATCAGAATCATTTATCTCAGTTATATGGCGTATCTTAATACTGGACTCAGGGACTTAACTAACATTAGTGACTTGTAATAGTCCAGAGGAGCGGTATAATGTGGACAAAAAAGAATTTAGGAGGGGAGGAGAGGTAGACTATAAAATAAAATAATAGGGAAGCAGTATCAGAGGGTGAGGTGGGAGAGGATATAACTTTAAAGGTAGTAATAAGGGGAAGTTTAAATACTGTGAGACCTTAAAGCATGAGGCGCGTAGCTGTAATGGCTTAGAAGGGGGTTTAAGGATAGGTGAAGGGTGGTAAGGGATGATATGGTTAAGGTTAATGACAGGCATGGCGCGAATGTCTAGAGAGAAAGATGCACTGAGAGTAATTCAGCATAATTTCTCTAGGACTAGTATGAAAAAAGTAAGGAAATGGAGAATTGTGGAAAGTGAAATTACAGACTGGGAGTTTTGAGGGCGAACCACATAAGGTGCTTTATATTATTCTTTACTGTTTCTTCCTAAGCTGACAGCCCGTGTCATCAACCAAAATTTTAACCATGCCTCCACTGAGAGCGCCTATGTTGTATTCCTAGATGTCAGAGTCGTAAATCTGAGAAATCCCACGGCCCAACACCTTGATCTTTCTGTTGGGCTGCAGTCACTCCGAGACAGCGGCGAAATAACTGGGCTCCGCGGACAGGGGATAGCCAACCACCCCAGACACCCAGAAAAGAGCAGCCAATGAAGCACGACTCCATGAGGTGCGGCAATTCTGTGATTAGCCATAGGCTACCATTATTGAAACATTCGAGATTACAATCACCCATCTTCCTTGCTGCTGCGCCTTAGCAGGTGGGCTGGGTTCAGTGAATCCACAGAGATGTGATACCACTGATTCCACTCAACTATAACTTATAATTAGATGGCTAGCAGTGATAGCAGCTGCAAGGCGCACTTAGGGAAATAGAGATGCATTATTTTTGCTATTAGCTACATATTGCAAATGGCTGGACTAGAGGAATAGAAACAGCTGGTAGAGATAACAAAGATATAATGACCAGCTTCCATTAGTGACTGGTGTGCGAGGATGGGCAATGCTGGATGGATTAGCTACAGCCTAACTATATCAAAGCATTGCTCTCCTTGTTTAAATATTGCTAGAGATACATTAGCAATAAGCCTAATAAATGGAATGATTAAGTGCATGTAGGAGAAAGCAGGGGAGACTTTCTCATCTAATTAACTAGGAATTCTTAGGGGTGCACACAGAAAGCACTCTTTGCCATAGAGGAAGAGCTGTTGCCTGCTAGGGGGGCACCAAGATATAGGCCACATTACTGAAAATTTTAAAAGAGGCAGGGATGGCCTGTTAGATAGGAGGATAATATACTACAATGACTAGAAATTATTAGCTAGGTTTCAGGTTTCCTCTTGCTAGGAGATATGAAGAGTGGTGAAGGCGATAGATTAGTTAGATAATGAGGAGAGAAATTTTGTTAGCCCCCCTTTTTATTTCAGGTGGATGGCGTACTCCAGCTGCTGATGAGATATATTAGTTCTATATAGAATGCCTCCTGGGTGGGAAAGAAAGAACTTCAAAGAAGGGGACGGCCTGTTAAGCAATGCATTGTCTGTTTACGGAGGCGTGCACCAAAAGTGTTGACCCACGCTAGTAAGATTGGCTGTATCCTGCTGACGCAGCCCCATAGTAATTTATATAGTAACGCGTCTAGAAGGAAAAATCTTTGTTTACATTCTAATATTCAACACTTTGAGACTATCCAAACTCACTATTTTCATTGAATCTATTGCTCACCATGCCTAAGAATGGTTACCATCCAATCGAACTACGCATACAGATACTAGGACTTATATCCTGGGGCGTAGAAGCCAAAGATATTGCTGACAAGCTAGAGGTTCCTATTCGATCTATCCGGAAGATGATACAACGTGCAAAAGACCGTGGATTCAACCCTGGAAGCTGCGAATGTATATGAATGGAATATGCTGAGGATGCTAAACGATCTGGCCGACCTAAGGAGATAACACCTGAGAAGGAGAAAGCCATTATTAATTCTGTATCCAAGGACCGCAATGGAAGGGAGAAATCATCTGAAATTCTAGCTTATGAGGCTGGTATATCACACTCCTCTGTTTTACAGATTCTTAAGCGAAATGGATTTGTTATTGCGAAGCCTTCCTGGAAACCTGGACTAACTGAAGCTGCTAAGGCCAAACAACTCAAATTCTGCCTGGATCACCAACACTGGACCCTAGACGATTGGAAGAATGTCATCTGGATGGATGAAACTGCGGTAGTCCTTGGCCACCAGCGTGGATCTGTACGTGTATGGCGAACAGTTGAAGATCGGTATGATTTAACATGTGTACGGCGGCGTTGGAAAGGGGCATCTGATTTTATGGTTTGGGCGTGCTTCTCTTATGAGAAGAAAGGTCCTATTCATATCTGGGAGCCAGAAACAGCACAATAGAAGAAGCAGGCTGAGATAGAAATTGAAGCCTTAAACCAGGCGCTTGAACCTATCTACCGTGCTAAATGGGAGATGAATACTACTATGAATCGCCTTCATCTCCGCGGAATTGGGGGGCGTAAGCCTACGTGGAAGTGGAATGAGAAGAATGGTAAATATGTTTGTAATGCAAAGAAAGGTGGAATAGATTAGTGGAGATATCGAAAGGTAAGATTCTTCTAATCTTAGTAATTTATATACTAATTTAGAACTTCTCCCTTCTAGGAAGTCTTGATTCCAAAGCTTATTCCTTTTGCAAAAGAATGCCAGAATGATTGACCTAATACTGTTGTCCTTGAAGATAAGGCCCCGGCCCATATCCACCATAGTCAACAGCGTGTATATGATATCCATAAGGTTCAACGGCTTCTAGATTGGCCAGGGAACTCGCCTGATTTGAATGCTATTGAGCCATGCTGGCCGTTTCTAAAGAGGCTTACAACCATACGCGGAGCACCTCAGAATAAGAAGACTGGTAAAGCTATATGGATAAAGGCATGGAATGAGCTTCCACAGGAGAAGATTCAACAATGGATTGAACGCCTGATTCGCCATATCCAGGAGGTTATCAAGCTGCAGGGTGGGAATGAATATCAAGAGGGGCGAGATAGGCCTAAGCGCAATCAGGCAGGAAGACGAATTAAGGGACAGCTATCTAGACGTCAAGATCTAGACCTAGACTGGGAAGACATTTGAATAGATTCATATCCATTATCTAGATAGATTCATTCGAATATTTTTCCTGCTGGACGCGTTACCATACAAATTACTATGGGGCTGCGTCAGCAGGATACAGCCAAGCTTACTAGCGCGGGTCAACACTTTTGGTGCACGCCTCCGTATATAGATGTCATAGGTTGGGCAGGGCAGCAGGGGCCGGCAGATCCCATCGCGGAAAGGTACGAAACGCTAAACTGAATCAGGCACAGGTCCAACCTATGGGAGCACAGACAGCACGGACGCTAAACCGCAACGGGGCGGTAGCCGTTTTCGGCCGCGCTGGCACAAATGCCAATTGTACTTATATTATAATATAATATATATTATAGTATATGCACCTCCTAGTTTTCATAAGCTTTACTAACCCTAATAAGATATTAACTAGTATATTAGGTAATATATATAATCTCTCTATAGTACTCTATTAGTATACTGCCTTTTTTAAGATTAATAATAATAATACTCCTCTATAGGATTCAGTGCTATTTTCTAATATTAATAAGGTAGTAATAACCCTATATAAAGCCTTTAAATACACAGAGTTAGCCTATTATAAGTAATATAGATTAGTAGTTTCCTCTAAGAAGGAGGTTATGGTAGGTCTATTAAATTTATACTATTTAGATATAGCTGTCACCCCCTGGGATCCGTCTCTGCTGTTCCTGCTAGTCACTACTTCGGGAATGATATAGTCCCTGGACTATATCCGATACTTGCCTAAGGCCTACTGATCAAGTGGCCTAATGATATACTGGTGGGGTATAGATATGCTCAATGGTATAATGATCTGAACAGGATTAAGGATAATCCAAAGATACACAAGAATAATAATAGCAAAGATAGAAGCAGGGCCTATTAAGTATATATACTTAATAGTAAGAGAGTAACTGATGAATTAGACTAGTGAACTTATACTTAAGTGAATAACTTATATTAAATGCAAGAAACTAAAACTAAGAGTGCTAGATATAATAGTAATAAGTGCCTTTATATATCCTTAGTTTCCCCAGGTGATAGTTGAGGTAGATAGTAGAATGGTATGATGGTAGATGTTGATGATACTGACATACCATCTATCATATCTACCCATCTACCATTGCCAAGCTGTGGCACATGGTAGTTAGTTATGTGATGTGATAGCTATATTTAATATCCTTTTAGTAAATATGAATTGTCCTCCATAATAACTGGTCATTACCAGAGATCAGTCACGTGGGTGACTGGTGGGTGGTGGTTACCTATATGGTGTAGTAGTGTATAACTGAACTGTTTTTCTGTGAGAAGGGGTCTATCCAGATTAAGTATTTCCCTAGATTGCTGGGTGATCATTTCAAGATTGATTAGTGATTAATAATCCTCTAGATTCTGCCTGTCACATCCGCCTTGCGCTAATGTGGCTGTGTTGGTGTTGTAACAATAGCTTTACTAATAAGTTAGTCTATAGAAGATATTATCTAGCTATAACTCCTTTTATATAGATTAATATTATAAGTTAGTATATATCTTACCTCTAGCTACTAATATAGGGGTAGAAGAGTAGTATTTTTATTACTCTTAAAAGCTATTATACTTACTACCTAGTAATAAGGGATATACTAGCTAGGGTATAGCTCTTTAGGTATTCTTTAAAGAGATCCTAGTAGCTATTATCTATATTTATAGTAATAAAATAGCTAATTAGGATACTATAGATTACTTTAGAGGAGATCTAGGCTAGTATATCTAACTCCTTTCTATATCTATATTTTAGTATAACTAGCTCCTTCTAGCATCTTTATACTAGTTAAGAATAATAGTTTTAGCCTTAAATTTTTATATTACCTCTTATATATTAACTATATTATTAATATAAGTCTACTAATTATACTCTAAGGGCTAGTCCTTCTATTTTATTAAGTAGTAATATTTATTATTTAAGAGTTAGCTATTCTTAATCTCTTTAACCTTCTATTTATTATCATTCTCTAATTTAGATATTAGTACTAAGAGCATAAGATTAACTTCTTTATATTAAAAATATAGTTAATTATAAATAGAGTACTACTATATAGGTTAAAGTTCTTTATAGAGGTATGTAAGCAGTGTATATACTATAGGAGTTATAGAACTATTACTATTAAGATAAGAGAATAAGTATAAACTATAATAATATTAAGGATGCTGAGTTATAAATATAAATATCTAAATTAATAAAGATATTATAATTAGTAAATAAAAGATAAGAGAAAAGAGGGAAATATAATAATAAAGAGTTATTAAGATAATAAAANTATTAAGATAATAAAAGAGAAAATCAAATAAAGAAGTAGTAAATATAATATATAGTAAATTAATTACTTATAATAATATTACCCTAATAATAACTACCTTATAAAATGCAAATAAAGAACATAATATAATAAAGATATACTATTTATACTATAGTTTAATTATAGCTATAAGTCTAAACTCTTTATTAATTAACTTCTTAGATATAAGGTCATTTCCTATTTTAGAAAAATTAAAGCTATACTATATAACTAAGAATAGTCATCACAGTAGAAGGGGGTCTAAATTATAATAGAGTAGATATAGATTAGGTTATATTTGTGAATAAAAATAATGAAATAGTATATAATAGATAATATATAAATAACAAAGGAAATTTCATGAATGCAAAGGGGAATAGATAGCTTGCCTAAGTATAAAGGAAGAATAGGAAGAATAGAAGGAATAGTAGTAGAATAGAATAGAATAGTAGAAGGAAAATAGCTAAGTATACCTTAGCTTAATATCTTAATTCCCTTAGTTAATTCTTACTAGCTATAGGGTGATTTCAAGGGTGTATTTATAGATAATTCCTTCTAGCATAGACCATTCGAATATTGAATGATCTCATAGCCGGGTGATCTCATAGATTAGATCACCATTCGCTAATGGTTGAAATCGGTGATTATCGATAATAATCCATGGCCGCCAGAACCATGGATATGATCAACGATCAACCATAGCGGAYTAACCTAGAAGTCATGTCCAATATAGACACTAGTTATAGTAGTAAGAATTATAGCTCTTACCAACAGACTGTCTAGACCATTAAAGAATTCCATTATAATGAAATATCTACTTTATTACTAAAATATAGTTCTTTTCTGCAAGAACAAGTAGACCAGGTTCACATGTATAGTGGTATACTCTATGCCCACCTTGGATAAACCAAGAATTCTATATTTACTTATTAAAATTAGCCTTATACTAAATAGTAACTAGCTATTAGTAATCCTTCCCCTTTACTAAATAGGCCTGAATTAACTAAGTTATAAGATATATATATAAGGACGCAGAACTGGTGCATATAATCCTAGTAATATAGAGTAGCCCTAACTAAGCTAGGAAATACTACCTCAGACCTAAGGAGACAGTACTACTATGTAATCTAAGATACTAAGTAATAATACTAGCAGGAGTTCCTAAATAATATTAATAATATCTAGAAGGTAGCGTGATATCTAGAACCTGGGGAGTAATCTATAGGGATTATCCCTATACTGCCCCAGAGATCTGTAAGTCCTAGCATTGCCATCCTGACATCAAGCTGTTGTTAAGGTGTTGTCATGGTTGATATTCAGTTTCTAATTAAGTTTGGACATCAGTGGATCAGATATTTAATAATAATAAGGAAAGGGCATACATACTTAAACTAGCTTTTTTCCCTCTATTACCTAATATCCTAGATGAGTTAGGGGAAGAAAGGTAGTAGCTAGATCCTCTCCTAATGAGAGTAAGCTCCCTATATAAAGTTAAAGCTATCCTTATAAAAATGGCTCCATGGAGAGCCTTATAGCCAGATAGACTCTCTATAATTTATAGTACTAAATCTAGCTAACTATAAAATATAAGGTTATTAAGATCTTTTAAGCATCCCTCTAGTTTAGCTACTTCCCTAAAGCCTAGAGAGTAGCTAAGATTATAGTGCTATTAAAGGCAGGACAGGACCTAGTATTACTAAAGTTATATCACCCAGTCTAAGACACCTCCGCGGCCTACCGCCATTGATTGCTCAGCAGTTATTTAACTCCATAGTTGCATTAAAGATCGACTCCGTAGCATCTGTGTAGTGCCCTACCTAAAAGGATACTATTACTCCCCCCAGAATTGGGTAGCTGTTTAAATAGATTCAGAGGATTGTAGCTCAGGCTATAGTTAGTATATTCTAAACTACGGCTCTCGCGGTTGCCAAGGCTGAGGTGGGAATTAAGTCAACCTACACACAATTATATGCACGGATCATAAAGCACTAGATTACCTGCTACACACTATTAATGGATAATCCCTTCTGGCCGTGTCGAGCGGCGGCAGTTGCACAGGACAGCAGCTTCTTGTCACCGTTCAAGATATTGGCGGTCCATGGCCCGCAGTGCTTGGTTAAGTTTCAGACACTGAATCTTTACTAAGCATAAAAAAATTTAGTACCCTATCCCTTTCCATGAACCGCAAAATCAATGCACATACTTAACTTATAGTAACTTAATGTTCGCCTTTTCCTTAATACAGAGAGTACAGGCAGCCCATAGCCCCTTAGTTCACCCAAGTTTAGGGATAGCTCATTATGATGAGGCATACATGTAACTCATTCCTTTTCTCATTTCTCCCAAATAACTTAATTTGTTAAACTTCTAGGCTAACAATTCGATGTGAACAGACAAACCAGACGACAGATGATGCTGTGGTTATCTGTCATGTGAGACTATTGGAAGTCATTCGGGTGCGATGCAGTGTTCATCTATTTCCACAGTATCAGCGAGACTGCCCTTCCATAGTTACGAGAGCCTGAAATCATTACATTAGGAGGAGGCACGTTCCATTCTTTGGCTTGTGAACATTTGGTGCAGACGTCAGCATTAAGGCAACCTCAGTCTCTCGTCAGTTTTCGACTCCCCACGATCTGAACTAAAGATACGAGGAAAGCAGCAAAGCGGGCGAGTTCATTCCAAAAACGATCGTCAAAGTCACTCCCAAACCTTTTCAGAGCAAAAATCCGGATTCTGGCATCAGTATTATACACACTCCTTGCTTCTTCTTCCCAATCCTATGTTTGGGCTTCATCATGGCAAGATAACCCATGCTTATCCTCTCAATACATTTGAGGCAAGGGTAATGTAGCCAATCTTTTGGGCAGCTCTCCAAAAAGGACTGGTGCGTTTGCTGTGAGGTCAATTAATAAGGAGCTCAGTTTTCCCTACAAGGATCGTGACGCTAAGCCATCAATACGAGGGAGCTAATGCGCTGGATTACAAGAAGACCGACCTATCCTTGAATGAGTCAGTTTGTTCTATTGAAGGACAAATTCGGCTCCCTGTGCTGTCAGACTGCTGTGCTCCAGGCTCCCAGAGTTGTTGCGCAATTATGTCGGACACAGAATTGTCATTATGTTTGCCGTAATGACGGCTTGTCTTGTTCGAAGAGTGAAGAGAAGGCATTGATCTAGAGTTTATCCCGCTTCTTGTCGCATTGTCCGCCTCTTGCAAGTGATTTACTAAGAACTTTTCCGGCCATCTATCCCACTACTACTCAGCGCCATCAAGAAACTCTTGATTCCGACGAAGCACCCTCCGTACACTCTCTTGGTCGTCCTCGTTGGGAAGATCCGGGCGAGGACTAAGACCCCGCTTCAACATGACCAGTGCCATATTCCGATAGCTTCGAGGGTAACCTTCCACTTCTGCTTGTTCTGCCAAAGAGCATGGAGCGGGCGCGTCTCCGCCAAGGTCCGGGAAGGCGCGGACGAGTCGGTCACGGACATAGATGGCTTCGAGGCTTAGCATGCGCCACTGGTCTGAGCCTGGTCCAGCATTGGAATTCTTATCTGCTTCTCCTGGATATTTTTCAAGACGGCTTGCGAGACGGATGTAGGAGGATAGCTCATAGTCAACACCATGCAATGAAATAGAGCTAGTGATCATGCAGAATGCCTCGCTGGTGGCACGGCGACCCTTGACGCGGATATCGACTGGATCAAAAGAAGAGTGGATGATATTTACTTTGCCTTGGTGAATTTTGGCAGATTGGTGGACAAACTCCTCAACTTGACCCGCATACCTGAAGGGAAATTAGGCTTCAGCATGTTAGGAAAAGAAAGGTACTGGCAACAGACCATGCAACATTAATATGTGTTCTCGACGGATCAGGATGGAAAGCAGCTCGGCACAGGCACCACTGGCCTGTGTCGCGGTAGTAGCGCTCTCGTTTGAGGAGGTTAGCGATTTCGATGATGTCCGGTGTCACTACCGCCATTATTCTCCAGTTGTAACGGCTAAGTCAGGATATATCAATTCAAAGGATGAGATAGCTGGCATGTCCGTAGGCCAACTCCACGTACGCGCTTTAAGAGATTCACCAAATCTCACATGCTGAAGACGTGCTAGAACGGACGGAGTAGAATCCGTCATTGCCCAAAAGATTCGTTGAGACATGTAGGAGAAACCTGCCCAGCACACATTTCAGTGGACTTTCGGAGATAATTTGTGTCTTCCACATGCCTAATACGACATACCCAATACACGCTGCCCGCATTACTCCAGGACCAATATGGATCCAGCTGATGCAGGGTAATATATCACGCTTTACGCCGGCCTGAAGTACTCCGTCCCCACCCTGGTTGTAAGCCGAAGGATCCAGATGCTCCTAAAATAGGTTGTTCAGATTAACCAGTTGTTTTGACGAAGTACTGTGTATGGCGGACATATTCCGCCATTTCCCTATCTCGACGGCCACTTGGATTGTGACACTCGTGTCAGACTGACAGAGAGGCCGGTGGGTCTCTTTGTGTCGTCAAAATTTGTGGATTATCTGGGAGAGGCTTGATCTTTTTGCCGCTGGCTGTCTTCAATACGAGCCCTCAACGTCAGAGGAATGGAAACCCTGCTGACCGATATTATCCAGCCGGTTTGTCAAGTCACCGTGCAGTTGTTGATAGTACAGCCTGTTCGGAGGATAGCTCTTGTGGGGTTTACCTACGGGATGTAGAGACGCCCGGATAGGACTATAGTGTCTACATTCAGACTTCACATGAATGGCATACCCTGGCTAAATGTAGCGATAATCCTCTTCGTGTGTCGATGTTACATTGCATGGAGAGCGAGGTAACAGATTTCCCGACTAAGTTGTGCGGATCCAGCCATCCGGCGCGTTATCATGGACGGTTATCTTCATGTAAGACATTTCGGCGGCCATATTTCCCCCTGATACAGATCTGTTGCCACGGCCTGGTCCACATTCGTATAGCTCGTCTTCCGTTACCATTACCAGAAGAGCCAGAAGACGAGCGGCTTGTTCTCTTATGGCTAGCTGGCTTTCGATACCCTTACTCTCTACGACAGCGGTAATAATACTAAGCTTTTCCGAGACTTTTCCGGAAATCTTGATATTTGCCGATGAGGCAATTAGATAACGTATTTTAACACCCTTTACAAGGATCATGACGCTACTCACTCAATACGAAGGACTAAAGCACAGGATACGAGGAGACCAAACCGGCCTGCAGTGAGTTGTCTGATTCACCAGTGAGCAACTTTCCTGGGCCCCACGCTCTATCAAACAGCTTTAACTGGAAGGTGCGAGACAGACTCATTCATTATCTCCCAGTTGTACTCGGTGCCGGAAGGTCATTATGCTTGGATGATCGATAAGCTCTCGGATTTGCATCTGCAATACATGATCTGCTTTTATGCAGCCTCCGTTACATTCTCGTCTTATCGGCAACGGTTCCTTGGTCTATGTCCCTGCTCTGCGCCATCGAGAAACGCCTGATGCCGGCCAAACGCCTGGCGTACGCTCTCTTGATCCTCCCGATTGGGAAGATGCAGGTGAGACCTTAGACTCGTTCTGCATAACCAATGCCAAATACTGATAACTCAGTAGGTGCCTTTCCGTCTCGTGGACATCAGCCAAGGTGAGAGGCGCTGGATCAGCATTGCCGAGATCCGGGAAGGCGCTGACAAGCCAGTCGCAGACGTAGATGGCTTCGGGACTTAGCATGCGCCACTGGCCATGGCGAGCGGCAACGCTAGCATCAGGAACCGTGTCCACACTTCTCAAGGCGGGCCGCGAGACGAATGTACAAGACTAGCTTGTAATCAACACCATGCAGCGTGATGGCGCTTGTAATCAGGCAGAAGGCCTTACTGGTGGCGCGGCCGCCGTCGATATGGATGTCGATTGGATCAAAGGGGTGTGTGTGTTTGCAGGGAACAGCTTGAACGACGAAAAATGTACGGACTACCACGGACCATGCAACATTGATGTATGACCTTGGTGGATCGGGTGCAAGGCAGCCTGGTACAGAACCTACTGCGCTGTCTCGCGGTAGTAGTGCTCTTGTTTAAGGAGATTAGCAATCTCAGTTATGTCGGGTGTTACAATTTCCATTATTATTTTAGTGAAGAGATAACTATCCCACAGGATTAGTAGATGTGATTGAAGAGATAGCTACCACCACGATGAACAATGCACTAATTCAGATCCACTCTGTATGACTGTTTAACAAGTTTCACAGCATCCATCATTACCTAAATGGATCCAGTAAGTCTTGCAGGAGTAAGATTGTATGTTCACATTTTAACTAATGGTTGGGGAAACTGTGTTCTTCACCAGCCTATCACGCCATAACCGATACACGTTGCAACTATTACTGATGGCACACTGGGCCATGCCAATGCAGTGGAAATATCCCGCCCTCTATATCAGACTCGATATAGTCCATGGCTTGGTTGTCACCACATACGTGCTTATACGCCAGCATACGCACAGTGCCAGAGAACTGCAGGTCCGCCGTGACGTTCACCGCAGGCAAATCCAGAACCGAATGTGCCGGATTGATATAATCAAGTACGCTTTGCAGGATTCGCGCGCTCATCAGCCACAAGATTGACGTTCACCCTAAAAAATCTATAATAACAATATCGGCTAAATGCACCCCTGCAGCAACCCGGTACAGTTTGCGTAAGCCCGCCAGAGCCACCGACAGCTGTCGTCTACGCTGATCGACAAATGGGGTGAGTATGATGCCATATTCCTCGTTCCAGTGTTGATGCAGGATTCGGAGGTAATTTGTCTGGGCCGATACATGTTGCAGGAGTCTAACACTCAGCCTTGCAGAGAAGATTTCCAATCCTGTTGAGGGACAATGAATCATTCGTATTAACGCCCGTACCGCTGAACCGTGTTTAGTAACATATGCAGAAAACTTGCCAGTCATACTTGGTTCCGTTCACCCAGCTGCAAGCCTGTCGTAGTAGAAATCGGGGCATTATTGGCAATTGCTATATGCCAGGAAGTAGTAGTAGATCAGCTCATATGAGCTTATAGGAACAGCTGTAGGAGGCTAAGGTTGCATTGCAACCCTCATATAAACTTGATATATGAGTATCATGAATATATGGAGGACAATCCTTATGCCAGACCACAGTGTATAACACATCCAGGGCATGCCACGGACATACACCGGAGCCACCGTTGCTACAACCATGACTGCAACGTGGCGTTCATGTTTTCAGACGTAAAAACTGCAGCCAGGGATCTGCCGGAATATTGCTTGGGCCACCTGGCCAGGATGCATATCCATGTTCAACCCCGGTAAGCGTGTGGCCGACACGAAAAGTTGCGGTGTCCCAGGGGAGCAGGGCAATCGGAGGATACCCATGATAACCTTTCTCCCTCCGGAGTGCAAAGGGCGTGTTCCAACATTACCAAGCATTCATGGCAACCATAGCTGGGGCGAAGGACACCTACCTGGGTATATTTTCCTGTCCAAGGGCTATATAAACTCGGTATATCGGCAGTCTTCCAATCTTCTGGTCTCTCCAAAACGTCAGTCAGCAGGACCGTCTTTGCACACTCCCAAACCAAATACTTCCTACTTCCTTCAAGATGTCGAGCACGCATATTTTCGCTTTCCCTCATGAGCATACAGACCTCCTAGGTGCAATGTATGATATGAATGTGCGATCCAAAACACGTTCTCAGCTCCGCACCTTTCTTTCTGCAGCTTCGGCTGTGGTCTGCGAACAAGTTAACAGCCTGGACAGCCGCGAACGTGCAAGGGTTGGTTCATTCGAGGATCTTGTGGACCTCGCGGAGCGATTCGCTAAGCAAGAACATCCAAGTGTGGTCGCTGAAATCGTACTCTTCACCACAATTCAGATGGGCCAATTGCTAATGTAAGTACTTATAACAAAGATTTGAAAAAAAGCGCTGACGCATGTCTCCCATAGCCTTGCAGAGGACAATTCGACCATCCTGTCGGGTACAACCGGTGATGTGGTGCTCCCTGTTGGATTTGGTATTGGATTGATCGCGGCCTCCATTGCTGCCACGGTGACCAGCACCGACGCTATAATAGCTCTAGGGTTGCAAGGCATAGGGATCGCCGTCCGTCTAGCCGTCGCCTTAGAGCGGACGGGGAGGGCTATCCAAGACTCAAACGGCATATGGGCCCGTGCCGTCCCCGGCTGCAGCCTGAGGGGGCTAGAGCAGCAACTGGAAAATGTCAATAGCACGCTAGGACCACTCCACCAGGCGTATGTTGGTCAGGTCTTACCTGGGAGTGTGGTCTTGTTCGGACCACCTTCCACCTTGGACACACTGGCGCAGGGGCTCGACCTCGCTTCAGTGGCCACAAAGCCGGATACGCTCTGCCGGTGTCCGATGTACGGCTCACATCTGCCACCCCTCGACGTCGACCAGGTAGTTGGTGTCTCGGGGGTCCTCGAATTATACCAAGTGAAGAGGCCTCTATACTCTGCCCACTCTTCTACCGGCCCACTTCCTGCCAGCACCCTGGCAGAGCTGTTGCGCCGAGTCGTAGTCGAGATCGCACACAAGCCCATGCATGTCGAGAGGACATTTAGCGCCTTGGCGGTCGCTATTGAGGCCTCTACCAAAGATGAGGTGGTCTTGACAACGGTTGGTTCAACTTGGGATGCATCTACCATGCGGAACATCCTCCTACAACATGGACAAACTGTCTCTCTCGCCGAATTCCCGTCTTGCCCAATGCCCTTTGGCAGCAGCGTCGACAGCATCCCGCCAGACGCAATCGCTGTGGTTGGCATGTCTGGACGCTTCCCTGAGAGCGACACGCTGGACGAGTTCTGGGGCCTCCTGGAAACAGCGAAAACCACGCATCGGGAAATTCCCTCCTCGCGGTTCTCCGTGGAAGATTTTTACGACCCGTCTCGCTCCAAGCACAACGCTCTGCTCGCACGCCACGGGTGCTTCATCAAAAGGCCAGGCGACTTTGACCACCGTCTGTTCAATATCTCGCCGCGCGAAGCCTTGCAAATGGATCCTGTGCAACGCATGCTGCTCATGACCACATACGAAGCATTGGAGATGGCCGGCTACGCGGCTGCCAGCGCTGCGGAGCACAAGCAGTCGCCGCCGCGGATCGCCACTTACTTTGGCCAGACAACGGACGACTGGAAGACGATCAATGAACAGCAGGGCATTGATACACACTTCCTGCCAGGTGTCAACCGCGGCTTCGCGCCCGGCCGCCTGTCGCATTACTTCCAGTGGGCAGGCGGTTTCTACGCTATTGATACCGGGTGTTCCTCGAGCGCCACCGCCCTCTGCCTTGCCCGCGACGCCCTCACGGCAGGTAAATACGATGCGGCGGTTGTTGGTGGCGGCACGCTGCTGACAGCACCCGAATGGTTCGCCGGTCTGAGTCAGGGCGGCTTTCTATCGCCCACGGGTGCTTGCAAGACTTACTCTGATCGCGCTGACGGATACTGTCGTGGCGAGGGCGTCGCTGTTGTCGTGCTTAAACGTCTGTCCGATGCCATCCGGAACAAGGACAACGTCCTAGCCGTCATCGCTGGCGCGTCTCGCAACTGTAACGCTGGCGAGGGGTCTATCACGTACCCGGGCGAGGAAGCACAAGCGGCTCTGTACCGTCGCGTGCTCCGACAGGCGGCTGTGCACCCGCATGACGTCAACGTCATTGAAATGCACGGCACTGGAACGCAGGCAGGTGACCGTGTGGAGATGCATGCCGTGCGAAGCGTCTTTGCGTCCAAAGAGGGACCTCGTCGCCGCCAGCCTCTTATCGCCGGCGCGGTCAAGGCGGCTATCGGGCATAGCGAGGCTGCAGCAGGGGTGGTATCGCTCATAAAGGGAATCCTGATCCTCCAACGGAACTCCATTCCCCCGCAACCAGACCAGCCTTTTACGCTGAACCCGCATCTAGTTCCCCTGTTAGGGAGTGAGATCCAGCTCGCGAACGGCCAGTCATTGCCTCCCAATGGGATGACTCCTCGCTACGTCTTTGTCAACAATTTCGACGCTGCGGGGGGCAATGTGAGCATGGTCATCCACGACCCCCCATCCTTCGCCCTGCCTGCGCCCCCAGCGGCGGACGATCGGCAGTTTCACGTTGTGGCCACGTCCGGCCGCACGGAAAGAGCACTGGAGGCAAATAAGAGCCGCCTACAGCAGTATCTCACACAATATCCTGAGACACGACTATCCGACCTGGCTTATACCACCACTGCGCGCCGCATGCATCATGTTCACAGAGAAGCGCACGTAGCAAACTCCACAGCGGAGCTCCTCCGTCAACTGGAACGCCCGGCAGTAGCGAATGACAAGTCAGCACAGCCGATGCCGGCATCGTCGGTGGTCTTTACTTTCACGGGCCAGGGCAGCCAGTACGTAGGCATGGGTGGCACATTGTACCGCACCTCACCCACCTTCCGGGCCCTTCTCAACTCATACCAGACGCTCTGCAGGGCGCAAGGTCTGGACTGCCAGTTCCTCGATGCGATTCACGGATCCTCTTCCCCGGATGCTGTGCCTAGTGAGCGTGATATGCAGGTAGCTACCGTCGCGCTCGAGATCGCCCTCGCTCAGTATTGGCAGTCACTGGGACTCCGTCCCACGCTGCTGATCGGACATAGTCTGGGTGAGTACGCAGCGCTCTGCGTCGCTGGTGTGTTATCTGTCGCTGAAGCTCTGGCCCTGGCCCACGAGCGTGCGACGCTCATCTTCTCCCGATGCACCCCAGCTGAGTCGGGAATGCTGGCAGTCGGTCTTCCAGTGCGCACCATCCAATGGCGGTTGCGGGATTCCGCAGCAACAGCCGGATGCGAAGTCTGCTGTGTCAACGGCCCATCTAGTACTGTCGTCGGCGGTCCGATCACTGCCATCGAGGCATTTGAGAATTACCTCAAGTCGGACGAGAGCAATGGCAAGGTGGCTACGACTCGCCTGCGCGTGCCGCATGCATTCCACACTCAATACATGGACCCTGTGCTCGATGATCTTGAGACTAGCGCAGCCAGGGTATCCTTCCGTCCGCCCACAGTCGCTGTGGCATCGACACTGCTCGGCCGGGTTGTACAGCCGGGCGAGGTTGACATCTTCAACGCGCAGTACATGCGACGGCACACGCGTGAGCCAGTCGTATTTAGAGATGCTGTACGTGCCTGCGAAGCGGCAGGTCTCATCCAGGAGCAGTCCTTTGTTGTCGAGATTGGGCCCCACCCCACCTGTGTTGCTCTGATGACAGCTTGCCTTGAGCGGGTGAGCGTGAATGCTTATCCTAGTCTACGCCGCGGGCGCAACGACTGGGAGTCTGTTTCGGAGTGTCTGGCCGCTGCATATCGGGCACAGCTTCCTGTCGATTGGACAGAGTTCCATAAGGATCATCTTGACAACCTACGCTTGCTGTCTGGGTTGCCGACGTATGCGTTCGACATGAAGAGCTTTTGGCACTCGTATAAAACCAACAAATCTCAAGGTGTTCCTGACGTTGCCGGTCGAGAGGATTCACGACTTTCGTCTACATCCTTGCATTCGGTCCTGCAACTGCGGAAGGAAGAAAGCCGGCTGCTTGGGACCTTTGCGGTGGACCTGACCGACCCGCAGCTTGCAAAGGCCATCGGCGGCCACGTCGTGGATGGTGTGGCCATCTGTCCAGCCAGCATCTTTATTGACATGGCATACACAGCGGCGTCATACCTCGCAAGAGAGAGCCGCAACGGCGCTGCTCCACAAGCGTCGCTAACCACCTACGAACTAGCCGACCTGCGCATGCAATCTCCTCTGGTTCTTCGCAACTCAGATCCCGATGTACCGCGCGTTGAGGTGGAATCGGTCCTTGACGAGTCCAAAGATATCGTCAGCGTCCGGTTCTTGGCCCGGGAGGCACCGTCCGTGGAGTACGGGTCCTGCGTGGTTCGGCTGTCCCAATTAGCCACGCCGCACATGCAGACATGGTCCCGGATGCAGCCATTGGTAAAGGCGCGCGTTCAGAGTCTGCACGACGCAGTCAGGCCAAGAGAAGTCCACGCAATGGATCGCCGGCTATTCTACAAAATCTTCTCCGAGATTGTTGATTACTCGGCACCCTACCATGCAGTGGAGGAGGCCACAGTGGCAGCCGATTTTCGTGATGCGTCCTTCATGCTCTCACCAACGCCAGCCGGGAAGTTGGGCAACTTTGCCTGCAACCCGTTCGCTGTGGACGCCATGGTTCATGTTGCTGGATTCTTGCTTAACGCGGACGTGAAAAAGCCCAAAAACGACGTTCACATTGCCAATAACATCGGTTCAATCCGTGTCCTCGGCAATCTCTCGTCAAACGAACCATACAGGGCGTACGCCACGATTCGACAGCAGGTTGCCAAAACCGGAACCAGCCTGTGCGATGTCTATGTCATTGATAATGAAGACCATCTTGTGGCGCTCTGCACTGATATCAGCTTCAAGAAACTCGATCGTGACTTTTTTGCCTTGCTGACAGGGAGTACTCGCGCGCTGCAAGCCAAACCGCGTCCCATTATGAGTGCTAAACGCAGCTCACAAGCACACTTGATACCAGCACAGGACTCTAGTAATTCTTCAGGAATATCCACGCCCGCTTCATCAGTATCCCCGACGGTGTCCCAAAGCAGCTTTTCAGACGCAGTTAACCTCGCGGCGGAGCTCCTCGAAGTGGTGGCGACACGAAGCGGCATCAGCGTTGCCGAATTAAAAGGGTCCACGGGCATGACTACAACATTCTCGGACATGGGCGTCGACTCCCAGATGAGCATCGCCATCCTGGCTGATTTCCAAAAGGCCACAGGGGTGGAATTGCCAGCGGCGTTCTTCACTAATTTCCCCACTCCAGCGGCCGTGGAGAAGGAGCTGGCCAGTTCGCAACCGGTGGCGGATTTGTCTGAGCTAGCGCATGAGCATACCATCCCCAAGAAGCGATCCAAGGAATTGCGTGACAACGCCCGTAGCAAAACGGGCCCAGCGCCTAGCCAGCAGCTCTTTGCATTGGTAGCCCATGAGCTTGGCCTGGAAGCTCGCGACCTTACACCCACAACCACCTTTGAGTCCATTGGTATGGACTCGATGCTTAGCATTAAAATCACGGCCGCATTTCAACACGAGAACCAGATCGAGCTGCCGGCCGCCTTCTTTACCGATCACCGGACAGTAGCCGCCGCCCAGGAGGCCCTGGACGGACCATTAGAAATGCAGGAACCGACTCCAAAAGAGCTGCCACTGAGCCAGTCTCCGGTCATTCCAGCGGTGAACACGAACCCAACAGAGGCCAACTTCTACCGGCAGCAGAAGATTGACAACGCTGTGTCCCGCGCAGTCCTGATCCAAGGCCAGTCCCGCTCGCGCGCCGCCCCGTTATTCTTCACAACGGACGGCTCCGGTACGGTCGAGTCCTACATTCACCTCAAAGCCCTCCCCGCCGGCCGGCGCATCTACGCGCTCGAGTCTCCCTTTGTCGACTGCCCCGAGAACTTCGACCTCTCCATCCAAGAGATGGCTACCATCTTTCTCCGCACCATCCGACGCATCCAACCCCGAGGACCGTATCTGATCGGCGGATGGTCAGCAGGCTCTATGTACGCGTACGAGGTCGCGCACCGCCTTACAATGCAGGGAGAGACCATTTCTTCCCTCATTATCCTTGACATGCGCGCGCCCTCCCTCATTCCCACTTCCATCGTCACCGAAGACTTTGTTGATAAACTCGGCACGTTCGAGGGAATCAATCGTGCCCGCGAGCTACCGGAGGATCTGACGATGAAGGAGAGGACGCATCTTCTAGCGACCTGCCGCGCGTTGTCGCGATACGACGCGCCTGCCTTCCCCAAAGATCGGCAACCTCGGCACATTGCTGTCGTGTGGGCGAGACTTGGTCTCGATAATAGAGATGACGCACCCATTGCCGCCATGAACCGTCCAGGCGTAGATATTGGCAAACGTTTGGAGGAGATGAGCCTGCAGGAGTTTGAACGGTATTTTAACTCATGGTTCTACGGAAAGCGACTGCAGTTTGGGACGAACGGGTGGGAGACGCTTTTGGGGGATCACATTGAGGTACATACGGTAGATGGAGGTGAGTCATGGCTCCTGGCATGAGGACTATGGGCGACATTGACGCTAGCAGACCACTTTTCCATGATGGCTCCGCCATTTTCGGAGGCTGTCGGGGCAATTGTCATTGACACTGTCGCCCGAGCCGTGGCTGAAATAGGGCTGTAACCAGTTAAACGACACTTGCCAGTGTCCAATTTGTCTCAGTGAAAGCGAACCGGGGACCTTTTTTGGACTTAACAACTTGGATAATCCAGGTTCTTTCAAAAGGAGCCCTTGGACATTACTCACTCTTGCGTTCAGTTAAGGCCCGTGGGAGTTCCGAAAATATTTCAATCTATCGTGATTCAGAGGAAGGTTGATTGTTACTATTCAAATATGAAAATATGAACGTCTATGTGCAAGTAGAATATCATTAATTCAAAAATATATTTATATAAGAGTTGAGATGTAGGGGTTTTATCTTAACCTAAGAAGTAATAGATTTAAGCTATATTAGGGGAGTTTATAGTTTACAGCTAGAAATATAATAAAATATATAAAAATATATATAAACATCGTGTGCATTCATGCACAATAGTCACCACTATATATAATATCAACCCTATCATTCCTATTAATATGATCTAAATATACCAAATCTAACTATAGTTAGATTAAGAAAGGATATACTCCTTTAATAGATTTAACTCCTTTAATAGATTTAATTTACCTTAGAATACGCCTGAGAACTATGCAACTATCCGTGACCAGCCAACCCACACCGCTTCCTGCTGTGGGTGAGCCACACCATAGTTTCCAACCACGCCGCAATTTCCAATTTCATGGTATTTGAAGCTATTCGCAAAGCATTGGCTGGCTATCTATAAAAAAAAGATCACTATTTGCTTCAGCTACTCTTGCTGCTTTAATTAATATATTACTCTCCTGTGTAGGCATTAGTAGTAGCTTATTACCATGCACCTTCTACTACTTTTGTAATTATCTCTTCTCCACAGCAGCATCTTTAGCCTTTCTTAAAGCAATTGATTGATTTGCATCTCGTGCCCTTAGTATACCGTCCTAACTAAGTGGCTTAACATGTCGCTTAGTATATTGGCGCCGTAGGGGGGCTTGCGCGGCCCTAATTTAACTAATTGAATCATTCGCCATAGCCAGGTGCTCAGCGGCAATTTATTGATGTTTAAATATCCATTGAAGATTCCGCTGTAGCTTTAGTATAAGAAGATCTGCATGCTTAGATAGCTTTGCCTGATTCTTCTTAAGGGCCTGAATTGTTATTGGAGGTGAGATATCAACACTAGATGAAGATAGTAGTGGAGAGGGTGTAGAGGGAGTAGTATTACAGAGATCAGATATATAGATATCTAGGATTTATTCCCATGCCTGGATAGCAAGATTATCAACTATCTTACTACCATTAACAGGCCAGATACCATGATCTTTGAAGGCCTCACAGATAATCCACTGATTGAAGGCTTTCTCCCATACAGGTCTAATCATATGTAAGAATTCTGACTTCCCTACTAGCTCACCAGCCCAGTAAGATAGCTTATTGTTCATACATCGGAAGTGTTGCTTATAGCTTAAGAATGGCTTGCCATCTAGTGGCTGGCAAAGATGTGTTATATGAGGAAGGAATCTAAAGGCTATAATGCCATTATCTTTACACATTTACAAGAATTTAAGGGTAAGATGGGAGCCATAACTATTATATATAAGTATCTATTTCTCTCCCCTCTTTGTACGCTCATTTGTCGCTTTGATAAAGCTTTGAAGCCATTAAATAGCTATTTCATCTGATATCTAGCCATTAGATTGAGTAGCTATTATTATATTTAGTAGTAAGGCCTTACTCTTATTAAACTAACACTCCATGAAGATACCGTTATCTTTAGGAAGTAAGAAAGGTTAGAAAAGAATAGTTTAAAAGGGTAGTAGCTTACCTCTAAAGATAAACTATGGATCCATCTGCTAACCATCTACAGCTACATATTTAATAGCTGTGATATTCTCTCCTCTTTTAGATTTAGCAAGATCAGGGACACTTCTTAAACTAATTACCTTCCTAGATCTGCCTTCACCAGGCTGGAAGCTACATTCATCAAAGTTATATACCAACCACGCTGGTGTATCCTTTTTAACCATGTTTGCAAGCTGATTATACCAGTTCCCTAATAACCCTGCATCTTTAGCCCGGATACGCTTTGATTCCTTCATCTTTTGCATCACTGGGCCTAGATTAAGGTGTTCTGGGAGTCGTTTCTTAAAGCGATATGCCCACATCTTACTAACCCACTGGTCAGGCTTACCAGCGCGTAAAAGTGCCCGATTTGCCCATGCTTCTAGAAGCCTAGGAGTCACTGGCATATTCACATCACACATAGAGGCTATCTAGTGTATTAGGGCCTCCTCCTGATACCCCTCAAGGACTTTATTAACTGGTTTTTGAGCCGTACGAGCCTGCGTGGCAGTTTTGACGCGGTTTTGTAGTGTCTGATGAGGAACGCCATATTCACGCGCAATCTTTGAGATATTTAGCTTTTTTTCAGCTTTGGCAGCTTTGCAGGCTTCAAGCATGCGAGATTCATCAAATTTAGGGGCTTTTAGCATGTTGGGTGGTTGGAATAGCTTTAAGATAGTATGACTATTGGAATTGGAAATTGCGGCGTGGTTGGAAACTACGGTGTGGCTCACCCACAGCGGGAAGCGGTGTGGGTGGGCTGGTCACGGATAACCAAGTACTATGCAACCGACCGAGTACCAACTGAGTACTATATAACTGACCAAGTACTATACCTTGGTTAACTTAGTCTGTTTTTTTAACTTATAATGCTTCTGTAAATACATTTAACAGGTTGGGCGGGTTCACCTAACTCAAAAAACCACAAAATCCATAACCAGTGGTTTTAACTGAACCTAAAATGGTTCCACCCCATGGAAACGGTGCGATTCCCTAGGCTAGGAACCAACCCCGCACTGCTGCGAGTTCAGTGAGGGTTAGGTGTGATTTTTGCGGGTCAGTTATGCAACTCTAATAGTGCTGTCGCGAAAGGAACACCGACAGACTGTTTTGAAGGGATCTGAAGAGTAGAAACCTAGGTAAAGCTAAAGACTAATCAAGCAATTCAAAGCGCACTGTACGCACAGGAGAATGGCAATACTGTTAACTTAGTCTTTATAGACTACTAATCTTTTTCTTTTTTCCTCTTAGTATTATTAGCCTTAGGGCTTTACTTATTAACTAATATATATAAATAATTAGTAGATAGGGGGTAGTAGTTCCTAGAATATAGTATAAATACCCTAGTTTATTATTTCTTCTTTCTCTAGATAGATCTTTAGTTTTATAGGTAGAGTCTTATTCATTATAAGAAAATATTTATTACTAGCCCTCAAATAGTTAACTTACATACCCTATAGTGGGGGGTAAGTGAATGAAAATTTATAACTAGTATTAATACTTAGAAATATATTCCCCTGAAGTTTAGCATGCCCTAACATCATAACATGTTCCTGGCTTAGTGTTAGTATGTTTTGTTAGTAGGGTTTGAGAAGTACAGCGTACTTCAATATATACTAGGTATAGCTTGATATACCCATTACCAGTCCCAGAATCATTTCTCACGTCCTTGACGGGAATTGGCGGGTGGATACGGTATCCAAAGAGCTGGACAACCAGGTAATGTTGCAGGTTGATGCTGCAAATGTAAGCAAACAGAAGGAGCAAAGCTTGAAATGATCATAGGGGAGAGCTTTGCAAAGATAAGCAATGGCCCGACGTGGCTGAAAGAGTCAGTTGAAGCGGACTTTGAGGTAGCATGTATTCCAATGTCTGGATGAAATCAAGTATAATCGGAAGTCATAAGGATACTAGTGCAAAACTATAGACAAAAGAACAAAGCAGTCCAAGCCAGCCACATCAGCTTCATCAACCGTCCATCCGGACCAAGCATACAACTGCTATTATCAACCCAGAAGAGCATGGGCTGAGAATCTTGCTGAACAGCCACCCTCCGGGTTGAGTTGGTGCTGTCAAAGGTGCCAGAGAAGGTCACATTGAACGTGACATGGATATCGTCCTCTTTGCCTTTGTAGTACTTATACGCCGTCTTAGTGGCTCCTGCACCAACAATACTTATGGTCAAGGTTTCGTTGGTGACTGACCCAGTAACGATCGTCCGCTCAGGCCACCCCACGGACAGTCGTTCGTCAGAGTCGCAAGATGACGCAGGTAAGAGAATATTCCCATCCTCATAGGCTGGTGCTGGGTCCAAATTCGGGATCGTGCTTCCATTAAATAAGACTGCACCTGCACGCGCCTGGTCAGGCAAAAGACTAATGCGGACGATATCACCCGCACGATAGGTGCGAGCCTCCCAGTCCGTCCATCCTCTGGTAGTCGTGAGTTTGGTGAGATCAGGCGGCCTAGGACAGTATGGCGAGTCGTCGAGATAGTCGTAGGAAAAAGTGATGTTCTCCAATGGTTTGTCGGACTCCCACGCTTTGAACCCAATGATTATCGGGTTTTCAGGACCTTTGGGGTACGGCGTCTGCGGTCCAATCCACGCATATCCCAGCATACGAACCGAGCCGGTGGCGTTAGGGCATCTTGTCCCGCCGGTGATGGTGTAGCCTAGGAATGCCTCGCCCTGAAAGTAGGACCCGTCGTATGTAGTCGGATTCCTTCCTTTTAGACCCCCGGCGTTTGTGGTCCAGTTATAAGCATTTCCAGGAACAAGGTCATAGCTATATAACGTATGATGTCTGGGACCGCAGCTATCGCTTAATGTGGACGAACTGGACCCTGAGCTGGAGCTGCTATCACCAGAAGCGTCGCTTGAGTCTTCGCTGTCACCATTGCCTCTTCTGGCAACAACCGTAGCCGGAACATTCAGCAGAAAGATACAACTAAGCAGTCTTGACAGTAGCATGACACTTCAACGGACTTGATATGATGATCACAAAGCACTTCGGGCGAGGAGTAGGACATTTAAGCGGATTTTAACAAGGACAACGGTGGACATCTTTTCGCCAAGGCCTTAGCAGAGAAACTCGTATTCTAGTGCGGTATGGGAAAGGAATATAGCCATTTGTTGGAGGAAAAATGATCAATACGAAGCCAAGACCGACTAACCATTGTGCCAAGCTCTTGCAATGTCCTATACCTGAATCGACACTGATGTGAACAATCGCTGGGATAAGCCACACTGCCTCCACTGCGGGTGGTGTTGAACCCTAACGATCACAACGGCAAGCCTACCAAAGGGAAAGTAGGACTGCAATATGCGCACTGGGCGCCGACTGCTCCTATTCTCACAATGTAGATTCCGCTGTCCCAAGTTCCCGTTCGTTGAGCAACAGCTGCTTGACAGGGGGATTTGTTGTGTTGGCGGGGGTCCGGGCTACACTACATGACTAGCGCGCAGACCCCTCTTGCTCGACACTTGTCCATAAATGGCACGTAAACACTCGTCCAAAAGGCTAGTAAACGTGATATTATTGTCATCCATTCCTTTCCTCGACAAGTAAATATTCTCATCGGTCCCCATATCAGTAGTCGTTGACCTGTGCAAGCCCAAACTAGACGATCAGATCGCTAACCTTGCTATTTAAAACTAGAACACATTTGCAACGTTTCGTCATATGGATCAGTCCACCTGCGGAACCGTGGCTCTCCATAACCTTATAATCATCGAAGACATTTCCAGAGTATGCTGTTGTTATGATGGGGTAAATAACTTGATATCAGAGCGTTCCTTGTCTTTCAATGTATCTAGCGTTCCTGCAGCATGTTCGTGGTGCTTGCAGCACTTATTAGTGGGTTTACTGTTGCCGCCTTAACCTTCTCTGAATTTCATCCGACCAGCAGTGGTTTAGTACAGGCATCTGAAGGTTTTCTGTGCAGCTCAGCTATTACGGCTGTCATAGCCACTGTGGTCGCCACCATGCGACTCATTTAATTTGAGGGACTAGAAAAGCCCACCTGAAGGGTTTTGGCTATTGCCTGGGTATCCTTCGTAGTTTTGGACCTTTTGGTACACGCATTTCTTTTAGGGATGGTCTGCTGGTATTCCAGAAAGATTGCTTACTGGGAGGGGAGCTTTGATGGCAACGTAGTTTTGCTTTCTTGATGGCGGCTTGCTTCGCCCTTTCGATATGGATATGGTTTTACATGAGCAAAAGAGGTGGTCTGGGAAAAGAAGAAACTCAGGCTAGCGCCACCCACAAACGCGTCGCGGATACGTAGGGTCTAATTGATTTTCCGCTCATGAACAAGTCGATAAATCTTAGTGGCTAGCGAGAACTAAGTATGTGGCGAGATAGCTGTTAAGTTGATGTAGCTGTTGCTTGTATGATGACCTTGACTCTTGCCTGGCAAATGTGAACCCCACAAGTAGTACTCGGGTTCTGGACCTCGCTACTTCTACCGTACAAGGGCCTAATACTCGTCTGCAGTTCAGTAACGGAAATGCGGGGTAAAGCATTTTGCTATAGAATGGTGGCAGCTGTCTGTCACAAGTAATGGTATGACGCCATATAATATAGATGCAGCCTGTGTTCTAATTTCATAAGTGGGCTGAGTAGTCAACTGTACTGCCTAGGCTAAAGCATGAATTACTAGATCTATGTAATAGCACATCTCCGAAGTATGCAAGGTATGCTTATTTATTCTATAGTCTAATCCTACTTAATGTTGTGCCGGTTAGCGGGGCGCCAGAAACCGACTGGGGAGTAGGAACCCACCAGGGAGTAGGAACTGACTGGAGGTAGGAACCTACTATGAAGTAGGAATCCACCACAGTGAAGAGATCAACCGAAAATAGGACTGAACAAAGTAAGGATCTACTGAGGGTTGATATATCCAGAATTGTATTGTGTTTGTGTGGAGACGGTATGTTGGCGATGACCGATAAAGCTGGGCTAGTACGTCACCCACCACCGATTTTTCTCAGCACATTAACCCGCTGCTGACGCGAAGCTCTATTGAGCCTCATGTCACAACAACAAGAACCCGGTCAAGCTACGCCTATTCGGTAGCATCAAAGCTCTGATCAAAAGTGGGCGGCAAAGAAGCATCACGCCGATGACGCCAGAAGCCCCGTGTGACAATATACTCGAAAAGCCGGATTTATACTGTACCAGAAGGATGCTCTCCGATCGTGATATGCAGTTAGACGCCGAGCAGGATTCCAATCATAATCTAGTTTGGTGGGATGCACATTGGATGATGCGTTGCCCTGGGCCTCCTACGCCGCCATGAACGACAGTATTGTGAGCAAGATCCGGAGTAGAAATGACACAATAGATTGAAGACACGCCATTCTGACATAATGCAGAGGAAGGCGGAATTCTCCAGGACTATGGTGATATTCCCAATAGCACTCGCGAGCATTTATTTGCCGAAGAGAATTAGCGGCTTGAAAAACAGAGAAATTGCCTCCGCTAGTATTAGTATATCTCAATCTGAATACGTTGGATATAACGAATCGTGAGTAACTCACGTTGGCATACTGGCTTCATTGAGTAGCACTGAAGTTTAATGATATCTCAACTTTATTTGACTATAAACAACACCTGGGCCATCCTACGATACCGTGAGAGTCCCATTATATGGCCATTCAGGTGGCCCCTTCACTCCAATCTATCTTTTCCAAGCACTATGGAAACCCATGCTATTTGGACCACCCTGCGTCGTTTCTGTGTCAGATAACACCAAATTCAAGGTTTCCAAACCATGCCAGTAAGTCGGAATATACCGAATCCACTATAGGGGGGTGCGTATTTGCACAGATCAATATCTACATGCCTTGTCTCTTTGAATCCCAGAGTATCGAAAAACCCATATGCGGGTGCCTCCGCAGTGACAACAAGTGGGAGGCCCTCTGCTCTAGCCCGGTCAAATCCTAACTGGAGCAAGCTGGACCCTACTCCTTGTCGCTGGTAAGACGGCTCAACGCACATGTAGACCAATTCTGGAAAAAATCTATGATATTAGCACGGGCATTATACAAACAGGCATTGTTGAACCCGACCATAACGGTTAATGTGTTCCGTAGCCTTGCTGATGTCCATGTTCGCAGCAGTTACTTCAGCAAGCAGACCGGGGTTCATTCCCACTGGAGCATTGTGGCCATCATCTGGACTTCCAGCCTTGACAGGGGCCATTGAATCTTCCTTGGTGGCTGCCTTTCTCACGAAAACAATATAACCAATGATTGCATTGGACTCCCCTTCAGTCGCCTTGAAACACTCCATCGAGGAGTCGGCAAATCCACCCTCGACAGCTCCTGTGTACTGTCTTTTTTGGATAGTCTCGTTCGGCCACGGCTGATACAGAAGGCGATTGATACTTAGAGACAGTTTTGCGGAATGGATGAATTTCGCTAGGAATGGGAGATCTGAGCTTTCGACAGAAGAAATAGCGTAGTCAAGGCCGACCATTGTGGTTGAGTGTCTAATGCATAAGCGGAGAGCCTGTTAGAATTTTCTTTGTATCAGCTGGCCGCAAATGAAGATTAAATAGATTAGAAACATGAAGCTACTATTTTGCTGCCTGACAAGTTACTGTGGGAAATACCCAATAAACTGCCAGGTTGAACGTTTCCGTCTCGGCCCACTACGTAACTCATAGGTAAGGAAATTCCAAATCGAAGCACAAGACCCGAAGGACATACTCCACTCCTTGGACACAGGCATCCAAATTCTATGCGAGTCGAGTCCCATCAGCCACTGTCATGGCAAATATTCCTGCCTAGACTATCGCACACGTATACCACTGTCGCAATATGTGCTATATCTGTGCGGAGGCGCTATAGATAATTAGTCTTTAAAAAGTTAGTTAACTATATGCCTTCCGCCTTACATGCGTCCCAACCAGTGATTCGCGGCATTGATTGAAGCCTTCGGGTTCGGGTTCGGTTTAGTGGTAGATCAGTTGGTCATGATCATCAAGCGGCGCCTTGCTGCTGTCTGCTTGGCTCTTGGCAAAGACATCGTACAGCAGGCCAATCACAGAAGTCTCAGTACCACACTAGGCAAACACTTTCAGCTTATCTTATGGTAAGTCCTCGCCAGAATTGCTTCACTGTTTATTTGATCTAGCGTCTAGTGAAGGTTGCGGAATCGAATACCGCAGCCTAAATATGTACAAAGCAACATCTCACCGAAGTAAATGAGTCCATGAGTTTTTACGCCGCCCAAGACACCGGACCTTTATCACCAGTTTCAAGGTAGTCGACGTATGAATTAGAGGACAAGGTGCCTCCCACTCATATCTATAAGGACGCCTACGACCTTGAGCTAGATAGGTTACTTTATCAGCGGACGACGGATGATCCACCGTCGATCGCCATCAAATAGGGCACACCTAGAGATCCAGGTCAGGACCAGATATAGTCTGGCGCTTCTATACTATGCCAAGACCCAACAATTTACTCTTTCCAAAGGGTACAATAGGGGCCAGGGATCTTCCCTGAACCTGGTGTAAAAAGCTGGCGGAAGAAGAGAAGCTAAATCCGTTGCCAACCACACTCAAAGGTCATCTCAGTGGTGGTTAAGAGAACCCGTGCAAACTCAGTCACATCCTCAACATACATATTCTTCAATTCTTCTACATTTGCTGCATGAGTTCTAAGCCTTTCTCCTCGGCCACTATAGCAATGGCCTGTAGCCAAAGGTCAGTCCCCGCATCTTGGATCAGAGCGGAGAGATATCATCGGCTCACATCTTGCACCTTCACCTGGATCTCCTTACTCAAACCCACCGCGGTCTCCTGCTTCAGGACCAGATGCCACGACTTCCAGAATGACTCTAACGAGCTTTTATATTTGATCACCGGGCAGTGTCGTCCCTTCTTACCGCGTCGAATGTCGCACCGCCACGCGAAGAACCCATAGAGGAAACCAACCGTCTCCTCTGAGTCCGAGATCCACTGCCACTGCTAGTTCTGGTCCAGACCCCAACGTCGACAGTAGCTACCAGGGAAATGCCAGTTAGTCTCCACGGTTCAGTAGCTCAAAGAGAGGATGCTTCATTACCTATCCCAGTAGACACGGGTCTCGTCTAACTTCTCCTGCGTGGTGTCGCTGTACCGCTTCTGCCGAAGCCGAGAGTAATCTAGGTCCTCTACTTTAGCCTGATAATGCTCTATAGGCAACTCGCCCTCGTCGATGACGGACTACTCGCTGACTTCCAGGTCGCTGTTGGAGTTGTTATCAGAGTCGTTATCCGAGAATATCTCGCTGACGGCGGAGCTGTAATCGCTCTCGATCTGACCCTCTCTCTCGTCAGGTCCAGCCGGTCGGGCGCGAGGTGTCATTGCCGTGACAGGAGATCGGAAAGGAAAGGTCGAATGAATGGATCAAACGAAGGATATTGCGGTCTGCGACGACGAGGAGGGTAGGGGATTGGATGGAAAACGATGGGGAGAAAGACTCGTAAAACGGCGTCGAGTGCGGCCGAAAATGGCCGCCAGGTAGCCGTCTCAACGTTAAATAGAGTTATCCATAGGGAATAAGCTCAGCCTAATTCATAGCTTAATATATATCTGCTAGAAGCTTTTATAACCTGTTGTCAACGTCGCTTGCCGCACTCCATCAGTTTTAATTTTTCGTTGCCAGTGGCAGTTCAACCGGGAAGTCCGAACGGCAATCCAAGAGATCATCAACCGTAACATCATAGCCTTGTTGTTTCAGGGAAAGCGCTGTGCAGCCGACGGCAAAGAAATCGAAATCCTTGTCAGCGGATGCGGGCGCGCCTTCTGGTGCAGTTGCCAGTTTATACTCAGGATTTTCGCCCGCCCGGCTATTGACTCTATCATCATTATCCGCCAGGGCAGGAAGAACAGAGTCCAACGTTTTGTCATGGGACCCATTCAGCAGATACTCAAGTATCTCGCAGAGGCTATCCAGCAAGGTTTCAGCCAGCGGCCGTGACACCACCCCCGTAGCGTAACCGAACCCAATTTCGACACCACCATCCGCCTGCTGGATCGAGGAGATCGAGATATTCGTATGGTCCTCGGCTCCATCAGGCAGGAATATCGACCCGCAATACTTGAGACCGCCCATGTTCATCGTCCACTTGAATCCGGTCTCTAGGTGGTTTAGACGCGAGGTGAAGTATGTGGATGATGGCAGGCCCGGACAGGTGGCGGTCGCGAGGATGTCGCGGGACGCAAGCGTTTCATGCGGGATCCGCGTTAGCAGCTGTTCTCGGAGACTATAGAACAGATTCAGAATTGTACAGCTCGGGTCCAGTATAACCCGGACGGGGACGATGTTGATACAGCACCCAGCGGCTCTGACGGCTCCGGGATAGCTTATATTGCGGCCTGAGACGACGCCGCCGTAGAGAACGTCATGGGTGTTGAAGTGTTTAGCCAGGGTGAGTGCCCACGCGGCATGGACGATGACGGAGGTGGTGATGCCGCCAGGGGGCGACTGTTTGGCTCTGACTCTCCTTTGGGGGCAGTGAGTCAGCCTGGCAGGGTTTTGCCGCTTTTCTTTCGACGGTGACTCATCAGCAATTGTGGGCATCTGCGCGCCTTGCAGGAGGGAGCGCCAGTATTCAGCGCTCTCCTTCCTGCTCTGCTGCTGGAGGCCATACATGTACCGCGGGAAAGGCAGAGACTCCGGAACTGGCTCGTGGTTGTAAATCGCACGGAGATCGTCCATGAAATATGACAGAGAAATCTGGTCGTACTCGGCATGACTGGTGCGAAAGACAACGCGATGTTGCAACCTTTTTTCGTCAATCAGCACTGCGAACTCGGTAAATGGTCGGCCCAGTCGTGGGGGGTGACCCATGTCTTGTGCGATCAGGTCTCTCGCAAAGGCCTCGACGGTTTGCCCTGAGCTGGTTTTGAACACAGAAACCCTAGGCTGATATTCCTTCAGAACTACCTGCGCCAGCTGCCCCTGACTGACGATATATGCAGTTCGCAGTATTTCGTGGCGTTGAATCAACTCCAGGCAGCTTCTCCTCCATCGCGTAATGTCGGGCATCCCATCGGCATCGAGACTGATATATGCCAGATAGTCCCGAGTCTTACGCAAGACCCCTATAACGACTAACGCCTGCGCATACGTGACAGGAGCAGCATCAATGACCATCGACCCCGGAACGGACACCAGGATGCTCAATCGCTGCCGCAGGGAGTCCGCAGACTCTGATTCCTTGAGATTCATGGCGGAGAACGGAGTATATATTGTTGATGGCAAAGAATCTTTGATTGTATGCTTATTGTCCACGGAGGCTGCCATGTCTGACAGGATCGGGAACCGGAAGATATCACCAACAGTGATAGAGGAGAAATGGCCTCCTTCTGCGCGGGCTTGAGTCACCAAGCGCATAGCGGAGATGGAATTCCCCCCCACACGGAAGAAGTCGTCAGTGACATCCAACTGCTCCGGAGGGATGCTCAAGACCTCCGCCCAGAGGGCTCGAAGTCGGAGTTGTGCCGGGGTAGATGGTGGGAGCTTGGTTCCATTCCTGAGGAGGAGATACTGAGACAACAATGAGGATGACCGTTGGACGGCTTCCCATGTCGCCCTTCTATTCAGCTTCCCAGAGTCTGTCAAAGGCAACTGTGCAAAGGGGAGATACAGCTGGGGCACCATGTGGTGAGGCAAGACGTCCAGTAGCGATGTCCGGAGTTGGATGAAGTACTCGCGCAGCTTGTCCGAGAGCGGCAGCAACGATACTGCCGATGTCTCCAAATCCTGGGACACTCTTGGTGAAGCAATTAGCTGCTTGGGAATGGCCATCGCAACTGCGAGAAGCGGACTACTACGTTTATCAGATCCAGGACACACTTGCCCGGGATCAACAATATTTGCAGCCACCTCACGGACCTCGGTGAGCCTTGTCTTCACCCAATATTCAATTTCTCCCAGTTCCACCCGCTGGCCGCGGATTTTGACTTGATCATCGGCCCGCCCGATGTAAGTGAGAGACCCATCGGAGGGATCTTGTCGCACCAAGTCCCCTGTGCGATACAATCTCCGCGCACCACTCTGAGGCCCGAGTCTATGCCTCGTGATAAAGGTAGGGTCGACAATAAAGGCCTTTGATGACATCTCCGGACTGTTTAGATACTCCCGGGCGAGAAGTGGCCCCTCGACCAGCAACTCTCCTACGGTACCGAGGGGGACAAGCGTGTTGATGTTGGTCGGATTAGCCACCCATAGCGGCCCGGCAATTGCCCAGCCTATGTTGGCGGCGTCGTCTTTGACCGTCAGGCAACCGCGGGTAGTGGAACATAATATCGTACATTCTGATGGGCCATAGCCGTTGAATAGATTGACGTACGGTGACCAAGTCTGTAGGATAGCTGGGGAAGGCTTCTCTCCTGCAAGAATGAGCGAATCCAACGTGGGGAGGCTCTGAGGCTTAAGAAGGGCAGCTACGGTGGGTGTCAAAACCGCCAGGTTGACGCTCATCGACTCCATCATGACCGCCAGTCGTTCACCATCCATCCGGTCCTCCTCGGAGACGACACAGACGCAGCCACCAGATGAAAGGGTGGCGAGGATTTCCAGAAGGCTGATATCAAATACATACGCAGAGAACTGGAGGGTCCGGGTATTGGGCCCCATGTTCCAGAGACGCCCGTGGTGCACGATGGCGGTGGATAGCGACCCGTGCGTGAGAACAACACCCTTAGGTTGGCCAGTTGACCCTGATGTGTAAATAACAACAACAGCATTGGTAGCCGTGAGTGCTAGTGGTCGAAGATCTGATGGTTGACTGATCGCAGGCAGTGCTGACAGCCCTGCCGCATCAATGCTCAGAACATGAGCCACCCCCATCTGCTCGAATTGCTTGGAATATCTCCTCGTTGTGAGGATGACTGTTGCACCTGTCTGATCCAACATGAATCTAAGCCGCTGGGAAGGAGTTCGTGTTCCCAGAGGTACTACAACTCCCCCAGCTTGAAGCACTGCAAGCATGGCGACGATCGTCCACATTGACTTATCAAAACAGAGACCAACCATCACCTCTTCATGGACACCCAGTTTGCTTCTTAGATAGTGGGCAAGGCGAAAAGCCCATTGATGTAAGCCATCATAACTCAAACAACCGTCCCACGAACGTACAGCCGGGGCACTAGGGTTGGAAAAGCACTGCTTTGATATCCGGTCTGGGACCAACGTCTCCACGGTCTTCGGAATCTCTGAATTCCATTTTCGGAGCTTGTACACCTCTGATGGGGACAGGGCGTCCAATTCCTTCAAGGGGGAATCGGCGTTTCTCACGATAGACAAGAGCACAGACTGCAACCCGTCCAAGAGACGGTGGGCCAGTCCGTCGCTGACGACCGGTAAAGCATATTGAAGGAATACAGTCAATGTCTGTCTGCCTTCAAGGATATGAACAGTTATGTCGTACTCCGTGGGATCTTCAACGGCAATTTGCTGAGCTGCGAGCTGTGCAGCGTCTGCCGGGCTGTCGTTGTCGGTGGACTTGCCCCTGCAGGATAAGGCCGTCTTGAAAAGGCCAATGTCGGATAACCCGAGTGCATGGTGAATCTCGCCAAGCGATGTTCTTCGGTACTGAAGCGCCTCCAGGAAATCTTCCTGAACCTGTTTGGCCGCACCCGCACTTGTCAGGTCTGAATTACTGTCAAACTTGATACGCGAGACCATCATGTTGATCATCGGTCCGATCATTGCGTCGACTCCTGGTATGGGAGCGTCCCTGCCATTGGTTAGAAACCCAAAGACGACGTCGTTCAGTCCAGCGTGTCTGGAGAGCAAGAGTCCCCAGGCCAATTGCAGTAGGCTTGCTACCGTAACTCCGTACGTATCACGGAACTTGTGCAATTCCCGCACAGCATCAAAGTCCGCCTGGACGTGACTCCAAGGCCCCTTTCCGACTTCGGGTCCTGGCCCTGATGATGATGATGGTGGTGTTGGTGGGAAGTCGCACGGTGATGCTCCAGATAAACGGTTAGTCCAGTATGCTAGCGACGTGTCGGCCGGGACTTTCTGTAAAAAGGATGTGTAGGTGCCGTAGGATGGTGCTGATCCCATGGGCAAAGCACCCTGGTATGCCTTACAGAGGTCCCGAATCAATAGATCTATTGATGATGCGTCCATCAGAGCATGGTTCGCATCAAGCTGAATATATGTTCCCTCTGAAGTTGTCTCGCAGACAGAGAGCCTATGATTGGGTTGACCCTCTGCATATTGCGGCCGTCCAAGAGACGCAAATGTAGCCACAACATCTGTGGAACGACTGCACCGGCACCTGAGGACTTTAGGTTTCCACTCTTTCCGAACTACTTGAAGAAAAGCGCTTCGGCTGGAGCTAGATGAAAAGAAAATGGTGCGCAGGATGGAATGTCGGCAAATGACTGCTTCCCACGCCTTCCCAAGCCGGTTCGCATCCACCGGGCCGGCATCTGGCGGCGGGATTATTTTGTATATCTGTAAAACATTATATAGGCTCGGATCCTTTGATTTACTAATGAGGATTCCCTCCTGCACGGGCGAAGAAGGGTATATGTCTTCTACCTGGGACAGACTATCAATTCCCGCTCGAGGTAGAAGACGAGTTTGGAGGAGGGACAGGTCATCGTCCGTCATGCCCGCAGCTATCGAGAAGTCACTTAGGGTGTAGATTGGCGGAGACGTGGAGAGCCTTTGCAGCATTTGCTTGAGGGAGAAAAGATAGGCTTGGGCCCAGCGTTTTACGGCATCCCCCCGTCGCATTTGCCGATTGTAATGGAACCCAGCTTGGACCCTGCCGTGTCTTACCGACACCTCAATCCCAACCACCGACAGGCGTTTGACAGCACTGCCGATGCCAGAGAGTCGAAGATTGTGCTCGGTGGTGAATAGGCTATTGGTCTGCCTTGGGTCTAGATCGCGTCCAGCGTAGTTGAATGTCACCTCTACGTTCCTGTATGGTGTGGTTGCGGCATTTCGATCCGCAATCGGGCGGAGGAATTGTAACCAGGAGGAGACGAGGGCCTCCGACGAATTTGTTCGCCGGGTATCCTTAGTCCGCCGAAGAATCTCAATCGGATCGTCATGGACAAAGCCAGGACGAATCGGTGTTAGCATTGTAAACCAACCCACGGTGTTGGACACGTCAATGCTGGAATCCCATGGCTCCCGACCATGTCCTTCATTGAAAACGGCCGGCAATGGACGGTCAGGGAATACGTGCCGGAAGGAGTGGAAAAGGGCAGCGAGCAAGACTTCGACGGGCTCTGTGCGTAGGTGCTGGTCCTCACTAAAAAGAAGTGAGGTATTCTCCTCATCAAGCGCAATTTGTTCACTCCAGCAGCCTCCATAGACGTTGGTCTCAGGGGTAAGGCCCCAGAACTCCCAGTCCACTTTGGGCACTTGAATCCCTATATTGTTGCCCAAGGGTTTATAGTCTTTGCTGTGCTCGTGTAATAGTCGGATCCAGCTCTGGTACGAAGTCGCGTTACGTTGTTGAAGGGCCGTTGTGGGGTTTTGGAGCAGGTCCTCCAAGTCATGGATGATGATGGTCCACGATACGATATCAATGACCAGGTGGTGTGCAGTGAGGAAGAGCTGATGGTTGTTGCTTGATGCCACCCGAATCCAGTTGACCGAGAAGACAGGGCCCTCTTCGATGTTCAACTGCGTTTCTGCCGACAATATGACTGCTTCGGCTGCCGCGGGAGTCTGGACATCGTGAGTAAAGAATTGAAATGCACTAGCCACACTGGAATCAACTCTCTGTTTCCATCCATCTGGGGCCAAATGAAAGCGCGCGCGAAGCATGGGATGCTTCCTGACCAGCGCCTCAGCCGCCTGCCGCAATCCATCAACATCGATATCGTACTGAGCTGTAAGGCAGACACTTTGATTGAAGCGGTTTTCATCGCGGACATCTGAGCCCTTGGGTGCAAAAAGTCCAAAATACAATTGCTGGATGGGGCTGAGGTCGAATGATGCAGCGGTGGTGGCCGGGCCCTCTATCTCAGGACTTAGTACGCTGGACTTCTGCGCTAATTCAGTTAGAGACTTGCTTTGCAGGACTTCTCTAACGCCCACGGTCAGCCCACAGCGCGTCTGCAACCGAGAGACGAGCTGCATAGCTGTGATTGAATCACCGCCCAGACTGAGGAATGACCGGCGCATTGTAACTTTGTGCGACGGCAGTTTGAGGACCTGGGCGCACACTGTATGAACCTGCCGTTCAAGATTACTTGTCGGCATCTCTGGCGTATTGTGTACAGAGCCTTGAGTGAGCCTGTCGAAATTGTCCTGATCCATGGCCTCCAGCCACGCTGTCAGTCGCGGGCGATCAACCTTGTATGAGGACGACTGCGGGAGGTATTCAAGAGAGATCCAGGCGTTCGGGATCATATACTCCGGTATGCACCCAGCCAGATACTGGCGGACCGAGTAAGCTTTTTCCATTACCAGGGATTGTTGCTCCAGGCCTGTTGGTCGGATGCTCGTCGAACTGGTCGCAGGAACCCTGAAATCTTGGAAGACCAGGATTCCCACCATTCGCTCCTTGCACGGGCCCCGACCCGGATAGAGGACGACGGCATCCGCTACAGCCAGATGCCTCCAGATGTATTTTTCAATCTCACCAAGCTCAGTTCGCTGCCCGCGGATCTGTACTTGGTTATCCACGCGCCCGATATAGCCTAGAGAGCCGTCGTCCAGTTGACGGACGAGGTCCCCGGTCCGATAGAGGCGTTGTTCTGTAGGACTACCATTGGCCAAGCAAGCCCTGTATTGCGTGAGCCAAGCTGGGTTGCTGATAAATGCCGCGGATGTCTTTTCAGGGGCATGGAGATAGCCTCGGGCGACCAGGGGTCCCCCGACCAGGAGCTCCCCCGGTGCGCCAATCGGTTGAAGGCGGTTGCAGTCGGACTGATCTACCACCCACACGGAACCAGACATGGCTCGACCAATGTTTGAGGCTTGAGACTTATTTGTGATGAGGTTGTATGTAGCCATAATAGCACACTCTGTCGGTCCGTAAGCATTGAACACGCGGGCTGAATGCAACCAGGGCTCAATTTGATCTTCTTGGACCGCTTCACCACCAACAATCACAGTCTTCACGAGGGGGACCTCTTCTGGCCGAAGTAGCTGGAGCACTCGCGGTGCCAGACACACCTTGTTGACTCTCATCCGGTTGATTGCAGCCCGTAGATGCACCAACTTCTCTTCTTCCCTGGGCAGACACACACAGCCGCCTTGCAGCAATGTGGCCATGATGTCATGCAGAGCCATGTCGAAGGTCAAAGGGCTGAACTGATACGCGCGGGTGTCGGAGGTAATCCCAAACTTGCGTCCTTGCGTCAGCAGACTGTGGGAGATGGTCTTGTGCTCGATCACGACCCCCTTCGGCAGTCCCGTCGAACCGGAGGTATGGTAGACGAAGGCCGCGTTGCTCGGCGTGACCGTGGATATTACTCTATTCGAATGGCGTGGGAGCTGGGCGATGAATTCTTCATCCACAGGAACTACATGAGACACGTCGCCGCAGAATTGCGCGGAAGGCCTTGCAGTGGTGACAACGATTCTGATGCCGGCATTTTCGATGATTGCCTGGCCTCGCTGCGTTCTCTCAGATAGGATAGGGACCACAGTACCACCGGTCTTGAGGATGGCCAGCATAGACACAATCGCCCATTTGGTCTTGTCAAAGCATAAGCCGACCATCACCTCCGGGCCGATTCCAAGTGAGGACAAGTGATGCGCCAACGTCTCAGCTAGACGATCCAAAGCCCCATGCGAAAGGTCTCCGTCCCAGGAGCATACTGCCGCTGCATCGGCCCGAGTGAGAGCGTGCCGATAGACCAGGTCGTGGATCAGGTCTGCGCTGGCCTCGGCTATCTTCGACTGGTTCCATACAGCTAGCTGTGTGACCTCTTCAGGACAAATAATCTCTATATCTTCAACCCTTGTCCCGGACGAGTCTGTGCCCAGGACATGGATTCGATGAAGCTGAGTGAATATATGCCGGAGCCGATCGAGCAGTCGCCGTGCCGCGATCCTTGACACGGCTTCCTCGTTGAATTGGGCCTCGATGTGAATTTCACTACTATCGTTGGACACACTGGCGATGCACCTGATGGCCAGGGCACTGTTATTGATAGCCTGGCTGGTGTCGTCACGCTCCCTCCCGGCCGCGATGGAGAACTGGTGCGGGAGGTGCTTGATCTTCTGTGCCAAGCGCCGGATATGCGGCAGGCACGCATGCTCGAAGGAGACCATGTCAGCGGCTGGCAAGTGGGCTGCAGCCACACACTCGTGCACAAGTTGCGACTTGTCAATGTAAAGCAAGCGCGGTATCGTAATGGATTCTTGAGGCGGTCCTCTAGGGACTACCTCGCCAAAAAGCACATTGCCATCGGTGTATGTAGACACCACAAACGCCCATGCAGTTCGCAATAGAGGACCGAGTGGGGCAGGAGAATGCTGGGAAGGAACCTGCAGTCTGCAACCCATGCGATTAGAGGGGCGGAGATGATACGAGCGCTCCAACCGTGGAGGGAACGTCGGCGCCAGCGCGGGCCCATCTGACCCAAACCGTCGATGGTGAGCTCGACTGTCAACTTTGTCATTCCAGTCACATATCTGCTTCAGCTCGCCTGGCGATACCACACGAACCTGACCAATTGCTAGGTCAGGATGAACGACCAGCGACGAAAGTGTCCGTTGGAGGCAACTGAGCAGGAGACTCACCACGTCGCTGGTCATTGAGTCGGGGTAATACTGAAGCGACAGGAGGATCTTGCCAGGCGACGCAACCACGTTCACACTGGCAGCGTATTCGGGACGGTCTTCGCCATAGACGTGCTCAAAGTCCAATCCCGTATCATCGTCTACTTCTTGCCCACGGTCGGATCGGTAGGAGAGAGCGGTGTTGAACAGCCCCTGTCCTTTGAGCTGCAATGCATGCCAGATCCTTGCTAGCGGGATCCGTTGATGGTTGAAGCCCTGCAGGAATTCCCGTTGGACGCTTTGGATGACTTGTTTCACACTGCAGCCGGGGTCGATGTGGAGGCGCGTAACCATCATGTTGATCATGGGTCCCACGATCTGGTGGGCTCCCGTGATGGGCACATCTCGACCGCTAGACACATACCCAAAGCAGACTGATGGGGAGCCTGTAAAGAGTGATAAAACTAGAGCCCACGCCGTCTGGATTATGTTCGCCATGGTGACGCAGTGGGTCTGACTGAATTCCTGAATATCTGTGACGGCGTCGCCGGTCATCTCCACCGTCGCAACACCTCCCTTGGTTGTCGGATAGGAAGAATCCAGAGGGAACGTAGGCAGATGACAGGGCTCTTGCCCAGACAGTCGGCGTTTCCAATATTCGAGGGCCTGATCTTCTTGCGTTCGTTGCAAGTACGACACATACACGCTGTAAGGAGTTCCTTTCATAGCAGGCAGATTCCCGTAGTACGACTGCGCAAGTTCTTTCAGCAACAGAAGGAATGTGGATGCGTCTGCAAGAGCATGGTTGATAGTGAACTGAGCGAAAATGCGGCGTGACGAAGTGGTATAGCAGGTCAGGGAATGCTCGACACGGGATCGGAAGAAACATCGATCCACTGCCGCCCTCGAAGCAAGCTGGCAACCAACATCTGTGTCTTCGCAGCGCTTATGGTCGACCTGGGCGTTGACTGACTTCAGAACGACTTGAAGAAACGGTGCTGTAGGACCTCCATCTGTGTCCTGTGGGCAAGCAACAAAGACAGTCCTCAACATGGAATGACGGTCTACCACGTGTTGCCATGCCTGCAGGAGCCGGTCGACATTTATTTCGCCTGACGGGTCAGACGTACTCTTGATTTGAAATAAGTGCTGACTGTAATACTGCGTTGGAGTCTTGAGTTGGCTGACTAATATGCCCTCCTGGATTGGTGCGCATCGACAGATATCTTCCACCTCGTCAAGGCTAATATTTGCCCCCGGAAGGATGTGTTCTTGTAAGTGCCCCAGATCTCCTGGTTCCATCTGGGGAATATAGAAGCAGTCACGCTTGATGCTGTGTGTCGATGCTGTGTCAGCATTCTTATTAGGCTGGGCTTGCATGTTCCTCTTTACGATACAGCCTTGCGTGTCCGTGCCGCCACCGGCACTCTCGTTCTTGGTAAGATGTGCCGAAGCACAAAGCTCCTGGAGGGTAGTAGCCTGCATGATATCGTGGATACTGAGGCTGTACCCTTCTTCTCGGCAACGGCCCATCAGTTTCATTGCCAGCAGCGAATCGCCTCCATGGGCCATGAACGACTTGTTCATTCGCAGCTTCTGGATGGGCCGCCGAAGTACTTCGGCGCAGAGCGGCGCTATTACCCTTTCTGTGGACATGATTATCCCTCGTTTTCGTCGTCTGATCGCGTATGCGTCCCCTCAAAGTTAACGAGAAGGAAAAAATTGTATACGTCTCTGATATCTTAATATGGCCGGACGAAGCGGAGTATTTTAAGATATAAGCTGTCTAATTTGGCAACTGGCAGGCCGTGTAGAACCTAGTCACCGAGGTCAACCCACTTGAAACCAACACCGTACAATTTACTAGCTGCCTTGCGGAGCAAGCTGCGCATCCAGCCACGGTCCTGACTACTTCGAGGATTCAGCTAATCCGCAGCTCTCCGGTCAAAGCTTTGTAGTGGTTCCGGAAGTGAAAGAGAGCGTTCTAGCCTGATCAATTTTCTTCCTCAGAGACCAGGATGACATGGGTAAGAAGGGCCGCGGGTCGTCATTGACTGATTAGACTACGGCGATGACAACTACGACGAGAAACACACATCGCGGTTGAATTTACATATCCTTTCCAGCTCTTCCGATTTACTAGTATGTTTAGGTTAGACTTGAATAGAGTTGTGAGAGCGATTAGGACCGCCATGACTACGAAGGGGTGGATCCCGTCGCACACCTATATGACCATCTACATTTTCCCAATTCAGCGGTTGGGGCACCCATTATTCCTGAAGCAAGGAACGACCCGCCGCAGCGTTTCCTAGATTCCTTGGTTGAAAATCCCATGGTAGACCGGACTATTTCCCCTTTGTACCGTATCGTGAGGCAACAGCAGCCCTTATCTCATATGACGTGTCATGAAATCAGTCCGCATGCAACCCCAACGTAGAAGTTCCAGGATCGCCTACTCTATTGTAGACACATTCCGGCGTCATTTCCTATCCAAAACGGTTAATTGCGGACCGAAGGGGGCTCATTTTGGCTATGGTTACACCTACATACCTGACAAGTTGACATATGCCCCCCACACCCCTTGCGGACCGTTGACGCTTGTACGACCAGCCATCCCGACTAGAGATGAGGCCACAGTAAATCTTAGGCCTTTACGGTGTACCACAGTCTCCCTCAAAGCTTGATTCCATATTTAGTTGCTGATTGGAGGCTCGCCATTCTTCATGCAAGTCAACCGATGCGACTCTTGGAGGCCTAGGCGCAGGGGGCTTCCTTTCTTGCTGCGGCCGGGGGATATTCACAAAGTCATCGCAACCAGCCCCTGGCCGAAGATTCAAAACCTGATTCAGCGCACTGAACTAAAGCCACATACCGGTGGTTGTCAGGCAGTTAGGCCCCATTTCAGGCCATTGCTGTGATCTCTGTCCCCGTCTGTTTCTCATTTCTGTCCATTCCTTAACATCCACCTTCCCCGGTAGTAAATAAATAAGAATTTTATGGATAGTTCACAGGCCATGGTCTTTCGACCTCCGTCCTGGGTGCCGCCCATTACGGTTGCCATCCCAGATTCAGTTCCGGTGGGAGAATTTGCCCTGAATCAAACTGGGCGGACGGCATCTAGCGAAGAAGAAACCGCCTTCGTCGATGGAATATCAGGAACGAGCTACGCCATCAAAACCGTCCGTCAACGCGTTGAACACCTTGCGCGTGGTTTGGGGCAAAGGTTGGGATGGTCTCCAGATAGTGGATCCCCATGGGACAAAGTGGTCGCTATCTACAGCTTGAACACAGTGAGTTAGCTCGCAATTGAGGATGTGGGGACGCGCCAAAAATCTTCCTCTAATGCACGAGCATTCTCTAGATTGATTATTTCGTTCTTTGCTGGGCCGTTCACCGACTCAATGGGATCTGCCTGCCTTTGCATCCTACCAGTACCGCCGAGGAGATCACAACCCATCTGACCAAGGCGCGATGTCGGCTCATTTTCACCTGCCGGCCCCTCATGTCCACTTGCCGGAATGTAGCTGGGGAGCTCTCCATACCGTCCGACAGGATATTCACCATAGCAGTCTCCGACCAATACATGTACGAGCCGGCACTCGATGGAAGCGGCAAAGACAAATTTCAGTCGCTCGAGGAACTAGTCATTCAAGGCTCGCAGCTGGCACCCTTTCCCCCGCTTCAGTGGGACCGAGAGCGGGGCCGCTCCCAGGTTGCCTATTTCTGTGCGACAAGCGGGACATCAGGCAAGCAGGTCAGTCTTAAGTCACTCTTTGCGGTTGGTCCTTAGCTACACGAGGGTTGGGGGCTGACGTCGCTCATCGAAGAAACTCGCTATGCTTACGCACTACGGCCTGATCACAAACCTTCTGCAGATAGATACGTTCGAGGGCCATACCCGCGCTGGCTGGTCCGAAGTAGCAACAGGAGCGGTTCCCTACAGCCATGCGTATGGCATTATGATCGGACTGCTGGCGGCCTGGCGTGGGGACACGCTGATCACTTTTCCTCGTTTCGACATGCAGCGCATGCTCCAGGCGGTCCCTATACATAAAATCCAGCGTTTGTACCTGGTACCCCCCATCCTCGCCGCCCTGGACGCCAACCCGTTCTTCTTCGAACTCTGCGACCTCTCGTCAGTCACCACCGTCGTCACCGGCGCCGCTCCCCTACACCAGAAGATAACGGAGAGCTTGAATCGGTTACAACCGAGCTGGAAGATAATGCACGGATACGGTAAACCTGCCCCCAGCCCCCGCTCGTGTTCTCCCGAGGGTCTGTTGAAACTTTCAATGCAGCTGGTGCGCTAACCGAACCGTTCTCATCAGGCCTTACAGAGAGCTGCGTCATCGCAACGTGCACTAGTCCCAACGACATCTGGCCCGGATCGTCTGGCTCGGTGATGCCCGAATTCCGCGTCCGCCTAGTCGGCCCAGACGAGCAGGAGATCACCGGGTACGAACAGCCAGGCGAGATCCGATTCCAATCGCCAAGCCTGTTCATCGGCTACCTGGATGACTCGGAGGCCACAAGCGCCGCCTTCGATCGGCATGGGTGGTTGCGCACAGGGGACGTCGGCCTGTTCCGTCAGGGTCCACAGGGCACGGAGCATCTCTTCGTGATTGATCGCATGAAGGATTTGATCAAAGTTAAGGGCAACCAGGTTTTGCCAGGCGATATTGAGCAAGTTCTGCTTGCTCACCCCTCCATCGTCGCCGCGGCTGTTGTGGGGGTGCCGGATGATCTGGCGGGGGAACGGCCGTTTGCATTTCTGGTCCGGTCGAGTTCGATTCAAGCAGAGCTCAGTGAGGTCGAGCTCACTGAGGTAATTGAGGAACATGTACATAGTCGATTGGATGAGACTCATTGGGTGGATGACCGTATCCGGTTCCTGCCTGCTCTTCCCACCAGCGGGAATGGGAAGGTGTTGAAGAAGGCATTGAGAGAGATGGTCACGATGATGTGATTATTAAATAGAATTAAAAGTATAATTCATCGCTGTTTGAGATGTAATAGTTCCCTTATATTATACACATACTAGTAAATTCCTGTTATTGGTTAGAACGAGAAACAAGTCGTCTTCTAGTGCTTCATCTTTAGTCGAAAGTAAAATATTGATTATCACAATGACAGCGCCAGATAACTACCCATTTAAACCCTCCTGACGATATATCAGCCTCAAGGCGGCTATAATAGGGCCTGACTCTCATGCGCAACTACAAAAGGCCGCATACTGTCCAAAGACCTCATCCTCTTTGAGCCTCTCTACAGCCTCCCTCTCGGCTTGCAACTGTAACTCAATCGCCCCGTCTCTTCCCCGCGGCAGAACATAGGCGACTCCTCTCTCCCCACCGTACGGCCGCGCACACACTGGATATCCCAAAGGCCCTCCCCAGTCATGCTGGGAGAGATCCAGTCCCGACGTGTCGGTAAAACTCAGATCCGGGCCGGGGAAGAGATCATAGCCCCAGGTGAGGTCCGTCACGTTAGGGAGAGTATTCACCAGACCGATCAAGTTGCGCACATCGGTGTTGCCTAACTGCTCTGTCGTCTTACGGATCTCTCCCGCGAGCGTCGCCAGGGACTCGGGCGTGGAGGGCCTGCATATCTCCTGGAGTGGCAGGCGGATCCGCGCGTTCGGCTCGTTGATGTTTCCAATGTATTCCTCGGGCAAGCGGGGAAGAAGTCGCGCACGGAGATCTAGCCGGATGGTGCAGAGTGAGGTCGTGCCCACCCGGTATGGATCCCGACCCAGCTGACGGGCGATGCTCAGATGCTTCCAGACCAGCGCGGCTATCGCTTCACTCTGCGTGAACCCGCCTCCATCATCCCCGGGGATAGGTGTAGCGAGGGCGCGCACTAGCGACTGCAGCGCGGTGGCACTAAGTACCCAGGTGCTGACGGTGAATGGGACTGTGGATTGATCGTCCCGGTCGAGGAGATGCATGCCTAACGGGTGACAAGGATCCCGGGCCGCCGGACTAACGATGTAGTCGGTCATCTCGCTGATCATGCCGTCTTTATGCCCGTAGTTGAGAAGCCATCGTGCTCGTGTTTCCTCGGCAGGTATTTCCAAAGCGGCCACTCGGCCATCGGTGATGGAGGCCCTGAAGTGGCGGGCCCAGGCCCGTACCAGGAAGTTGACACTGCGGCCATCACCCGCCGTGTGGTGCCAGGTGGCGCCGATAATCAGCCCTCCATGGATAAAGTTCAGCTGTATCGTACAGACTGGGATCCCCTTCCGGGGTGTCTCCTTGGGATTCGGCGTCTCCACGAAGAGAAGCTCGGTGGGGACGGCGGCCAGTGGGAAATGACGCGCGGCGAGGTCCGCAAAGCTGCCATATGGCCACTCTCTCTGCTCGCACTGTGCATAGTCTTTCACTCGTGTCAACACCCCGGAGTCAGGTCCTAACTGGAGCTGCAACTCGTTCCGAGTCGACCCTGCACGCGGTACGACAGTAGCGGCGAAGTCAGGCAACTCAGATAGTGCCGCTGCAAGCGCCTGGGTCAGGTGTTGGACGAGATCCTCGCTGCAGATCCCGTCGTCCAGGTGAAACACCAGCAAGTTTCGTGCATATTTGCGCTGCGCCTGTTGGTCAACCGAGGATAGCGCAATGACCTCGTCGCTCAACGGTTCCTGGAGCTGGACGAACGTGTCCACACAGTGTTGGGCTCTCTTTCTCATTTTGGTCACCAATTCGTACGAAAAGAGATAGGTGCCTTATGGAGGAAGAGAGGATGAGATCGCGGCCTGATCTAATACTAGTAGGGTAGATAGCCAAGATTAATCCTGTCAAATTTCATCCTCCGGCCATATCCGGCCATGCATTGCGGTAATGCCAAGCTACTGCCAGGGCAGTGTGGCGGAGGGCCTACCACGGGTTACTATCGCCATTCCGTGGGTGAAGGGACTCAACAGAATTGGGCCAGGCTTGTCTAAATAACCTTAACTTCTAACTTAATTAGACCCACTTCCCAACCGGACAATAGGTGCTGATATTACCTGTAATTAGTTATTGAGAAGAAAGCCAAACTCAGTGTATGGCAATAATCATACTTGTTCATTACACTTCCAGCCTCCACGTAGCGGATGCTTGCGTCAGTCTGATACGCACTCCCTCTCTTCAATGTAACGTTTCTTGTTCGATCAACCGAAGCACGAGCATCTGCTGGAAGCGGCAGGACTGTCCTGCGAGCCCCCTGGCAGAGGCTCGTTTACCTTCGCATGCTACAGGTACATATATACGTATATGAGTGGGAAACTTGATCCAGTGGTTAGAACGTAGAGACTATACCAACTCAAACATTTTGATAACCATCCTACTCAACACTTAACTGGCCACCATGGTGTTTGACTCTGGTACAGCGGCGCCCGAGAAGGCTCAAGAACCGGTAGCAGGGACAGAATGGGATAGCGACGGCGGGCGTGGCGACACGGCCTGCCTCCCTATCGCCATTGTCGGCCTCAGTGGTCGATTTCCTGGCTCGGCGACGGACCCCTCCGGGCTTTGGGACATGCTTCTCTCCGGACGTACCGCGTGGACGCCTGGCCCGGGACGACGACGGTTCAATATGAAGGCCTTCCAGGAATTATCAGGCAACAGAGCCGGAACGGTAACTTCTCATTCATTCTTTCTGAGGGAAATCTGGTTCATTTCTCCTGACAGACTACCACCGGGGGAGCACACTTCCTGCGCGAAGATATTGCGGCGTTCGACGCGAACTTCTTTGGAATTCATGCGGTCGAAGCGACGGTGAGTAAATTTTGTCCCTTTTGTCTTCCGTATTAGATGCCCCTTCCTGACAACGCCCGCTGCATAGGCGATGGATCCGCAGCAGCGGCTGCAACTCGAGGTGGCTTACGAGGCCTTTGAAAACGCCGGAATGACCATGGATGCTCTTTGGGGGTCCCAAACCGGCGTATATGTCGGCCAGTGGGCACAAGATTACCATGAGTCTGTCACCCGCGATCCCCAACATCCACCTTCCTACCTGGTCACAGGTACAGGTGCTGCCATGACCTCCAACCGCATCTCCCACTTCTTCAATCTGCATGGACCAAGCTTCACGGTTGATACAGGCTGCTCCGCAAGCATGGTTGCCCTGCATCAAGCGGTACAGAGCCTTCGTGCTGGGGAGACAACGCAGTGCTTCGTCGGCGGTGTCAACCTCCTGCTGGATCCGCAGCGCTTCACCTACGGAAGCCAGATGAAGATGGTTTCCCGGGAGGGGAGGTCATTCTCGTTCGATGCGCGAGCCACTGGGTACGGACGGGGAGAATGCTGTGCCGGTGTCGTCTTGAAGCCTCTCTCGGCGGCCCTGCGAGACGGCGACCCCGTTCGTGCCGTAATCCGCAACTCAGTGCTGAATCAGGACGGTAGAACTCCGGGAATCACCGTGCCCAGTGCGAAGGCCCAGAGGGAGGCCATCTGGAATGCGTACCAACAGGCGAATTTGGACACGCATGCCGACTATGTCGAAGCGCATGGGACCGGAACCAAGGTCGGGGATCCGATCGAGGCCAGCGCCATTGCTGCCGTGCTGGGGCAGCACCGAAGGCCCGAGTGCGCTTTGCCGATTGGATCTATCAAAGGCAATATAGGACACACCGAGTCGGCTGCTGGACTGGCTGGGTTAATCAAGGCGGTCCTCATGCTGGAGCATGGCATCATCCCGGCTCAGGCCAACTACCAGACATGCAATCCTGATATTCCACTGGAGAACTGGGGTTTGCGTGTAAGTTGTTATCTTTCCAAGACTATCCTCCTCTCTGTTACTAACCCCCTCGGCTAGATCCCCGTCAGAGCCGAAAAACCAGATGTTCTTGGTCGAATTTCCGTTAATAGGTAAGTTAGCCAATGACAAAAAAAATCACATTATGGTGGCAGTGCTAATGGCGTGCACATGGCCAGCTTCGGATATGGAGGTACCAATGCGCATATCGTGGTCGACTCCTTGGATAAGGTCATATCTCATCTTTCTCCTTCCCCTGCCCGTTTCTCTGTGACGAGCTCGTCAACGCAAAAGCTGCGTGTCTTTGTTATCAGCGCGGCTAGCGAGAAAGCGTGCCAGAGAGCTTGCCTTCAGCTGGCTCGCTACCTTGTGCTCGACCATGCTGGCCACCGAGGCGAGGATGATTGGCTTGCCCGAGTAGCCTACACGCTGGGAAACAAGCGATCCACCCACCGTCACCAGGTGGCTTTGGTGGCATCGACTGTAGATGATCTCGTAACACAACTTATGAACGCAGCTCACAGTCCAATCCCGGAAAAAGAGCCAAAGGCCTCTGCACGTATCGCCCTGGTCTTTGGCGGACAAGGGGCGCAATATCCACGCATGGGGTGTGATCTCCTTCAGGCTCACCCGGTCTTCGCCCAATCCCTCGAGCGCGCCCGTGAACAGCTGTTCAGGCTGGGCTGTCCGTGGGATCTAATATCCGAGCTGCGCCGAGAGGAAGCTGACTCTCGGATTAATGACCCGGCACTTTCCCAGCCGTTAACGACGGCGATCCAGCTTGCCCTGGTGGACACCCTGTCTAGCTTCGGGGTCTTTCCCTGTGCGGTAGTGGGACACTCTAGCGGGGAGATTGCTGCCACGTATGCTGCCCATGCCATCTCGCTCGAAGATGCCATGACGGCGGCTTACTTCCGTGGGCAATTGACCAGCAAATTGGTCACTGAGAATCTGCAATCTTCTCCCGGGGGGATGATGGCAGTTGGGGCAGCTCCCGCGGTGGTTGAGCAGCATATCCGGAGGGTTGGCACAGCCGACGGTAGCATTGGCATTGCATGCTACAACAGTCCCTCGAGCGTGACTGTCTCCGGCGACTCAGCTGCAATTGACCGGCTCAAGCACGTTCTAGACGGGGAGGGCATCTTCAACCGCAAGTTGAGCACCAACGGCGCGGCTTATCATTCTCATCATATGGAACGCATCAAAGAGGCATATGAGTCTTCACTGAAAGCACTTCCCGCGGGAACGGTCGGCTCATCGGTGCGGATGTTTAGCACGGTCACGGGCAAGGCCCTAGACCAGAAATCGCTAATCGACGGTCACTACTGGACGCAGAACCTAACCAGCCCCGTTCTGTTCTCACAAGCATTCAGCAGCATGTGCCAGCAGGAGTTTAATGGCCTTCCTGTTGATACGCTGATTGAAGTTGGACCCCACTCGCAGCTGGCCGGACCGGTGAAGGAAACCCTGCGATCCCTACGAGGATCCCTAGAGGGTATAAACCACACTCACACACTTTTGCGGGGCGCCCAAGACGCAGCAGTGACATTCCTCCAATGTCTCACTTTCCTGCATATTTCTAACGGGACTGTGAATTTAAACGACCTCAATCAGGATGGTCCCCCGGCTAGGCCGCTTGTTGACCTCCCCCCTTATCCCTTCGACCATGGCCGCACCTATTGGCACAAGAGTCGTCTGTCCGAGACCTACCGGCACCGGCCTCACGTACCGCATGAACTCTTGGGTACTCTGTCGCTAGATGTCAACCGCTTGGAGCCAAAATGGCGCCACTTCCTGAGCCTGAAGGAGTGTCCTTGGCTACGAAACCATCGGGTCCAGGGACAAATCGTCTTCCCAGCAGCGGGCTATATCACGATGGCCGTGCAAGCGATTAGACAGCACATTTATAACACGGACCCGACCAGTCACGTCCACAGTGTCCGTTTGCGAGACATTAGCTTCGGGAAGGCACTGGCCTTGAGCGAAGACGATCCAGGGCCGGGACAGGAGATTTGCTTGTCACTGCGTCCCCAAGCGCGATCTGCACGCGAGTCATCGTCCATCTGGAGCGAGTTCCGAATCTTCACAGTCGATAGCGAGCAATCGTGGACTGAGCATTGTCGTGGCTTGATTCGCACAGAGGCTGACCCCGTAAACGAGCACTACCCTCTTGGCGTAACCCCAGATGACGCAAAGCGCATCGACAAGCAATGCAAACGGCTGACGGACCCGCGGAAGTTCTACCAAATAGGCGACGGAGTTGGCCTGGGTTGGCGGTCCCCTTTTGAGAGCTTGTGCGCTATCCGAACTAGCAGGCACTCTACCCATGTGTCTGTACGGGTTCCCAACCTGCCCGTAGCCCCGGGCGGCATGGGAGACTGGCTATCCCCTCCAGCCCTTGATGCAGCCTTGTTCCAGAGTGGTGTGTCGCTGCTGTTCCTTGAGGATGGGCTCCAGTCCCCGTGCATGCCGGTCTTCGTCAAACAATTGCGGATCGCCAACCGATCGACAGAGGCAAATACCGAGCTTGTCTGCGCAGCAAAGTCGTGTAATAATAGCAAGCCCTCGTCGATTCTCGATGTTCGCGTACAACAACACTCTGGAGGCACTGAGAGCCCCGTGATGGTCCTCGAGGCCGAAGGTATTCGGCTGAAGACTCTACCGGGCGCTGTAGCAGACAGTCGCAACTCGCGAGAAATTTGTCATGGCATGGAGTGGGTAGCATGGATGGATGATAAGACGACAGCCCATCATTGTCGGGATAGGTGTCAGGCCGTCGTCCCCTCAGGATCTTTTGCTGAGCAAGATCGCATACTCAATGCCCTGGCGTTGGGTCATATCCAGCGCGCGCTCGAAGAAGTCCCGAACCCGACCGATATCCCAGACGGTTACCTGCGCCACCAGTTTGCTTGGATGAAGACTGTTGCCGGTCGGGGCACATCTCACTTTGGGAACTCTCATTCGGAAATCGAGATGGCCTGCCTCGACCTGGATCTGGGGCCAGTGGGCGATGTGATCGCTCGCTTGGGCCCGCACCTATCCAGCATCCTTACCTGCCGCACGGATCCGTTGTCCCTGCTGTCGCAGGATAATCTCCTGTCCCGACTCTACTCGACCGACGACCAGCGCCGTTGCTATTCTCAAATGGCTGCATACTGCCATGAGCTAGGCCGACAAGCATCCGGCCTGCGGGTCCTCGAAATCGGGGCCGGTACGGCATCTACAACCATCCTTATCCTGCAGGCCCTGAGGAAGGCAGGGCGCAGCGCCGTGCACCAGTACGACTTTACTGACATCTCCCCGGGCTTCTTTAGCGCGGCTAAGGAGAGACTTGGGGATCTGGCGGATGTAGTCGAATTCACCGTCTTGGACATCGAACGCGACCCGATAAAGCAAGGATTCGCCGAAGGTAGCTACGACTTGATCATTGCGACTAACGTCATTCACGCGACCAAGCATATCGATCGGACCCTGCGCCATGTACACTCTGTTCTTCGACCAGGGGGAAGATTCATGATGATGGAAGTCACGCGGGAAACCCTCTATTGCAACCTGGTGTTCGGGACGCTCCCGGGATGGTGGTCGGGCCATGACGACGGGAGAACGGTAGCTCCCACACTCACTGGGCCGGAATGGTTGCGCCGGTTGCAACAGGCTGACTTTGCCAATGCGGAGGTGTGGTTTCGAGACTATGAGGAGGATGATGGGGGAAAGTTCAGCGTGTTCATTGCAGAGGCCCCTTCGTCATCCCAGTCCACGGCTGATGGTACTCCCTTGCCTACGCTTCGGTTCGTGACCACCGACGCAAACCTATCTCGAGTGACAAGTACCGACTCTAAACGTTGGCTTCACTTGCTCGAGAGAGAACTCGACACTTCTCAGGGAAGCATCTCCGCTCACTCTCTATTAATGTCTGCCGCGGAAGACGGAATTGTCATCATGCTACCGGAGGTGGCTCAACAGTTATGTCGCAGCCCTGATCCTAAGTGTTGGGAACAATTCAAACGTTGGGTTCTCCAAGTGCGCACCGTCCTGTTCGTGAGCATCAGCGCCACGGACAGTGCCGATGAGGCTGAGACCGGTCTCTGGGCTGGGCTTGCCCGAACACTGCACCTGGAGCATGCTGATATCCGCGCAGTGACTCTCAACCTGCGGTGTGGCCCCGAGCAGGTACTGCCGAAGCTTGTAAAAGTGCTACCCCGTCTGCTACGCAGTGCGACGTTTGATCAGTCCCGGCTCGCTACTGAGGTCGAGGATGAGTTTGCAGAGGAAGACGACCGACTTCTTGTGGCACGAGCCTTTCATCGCCCAGACATCAGCGATTATGTCAGGCGTGTCGGGCAACACGCAGAGCCCGGGATGGTTCCCTTCCTAGGTACTGGACGGCCGCTGACGGCTGAGCTCGCAGTCCCCGGTCTACTGGAGACTCTTCGCTGGAAGGACGACCTTGACGCCCCTGAGCTGGGCCCGGACGATGTCCGGTTGGAGCTTCGGGCCGCCAGCATCAACTTCAAGGATGTCCTGATTGCGGCGGGCCAGCTAGAAAGCTACGTTCAGCTCCGAAACGACTGCAGCGGGGTCGTCCTCGACGTCGGAGCCAACATGCGGGATCGCTTCCGGCCCGGAGACCGCGTGTGTGCCCTATACTCGCGGGCCTACACCAATTACCCAGTCGTTCACGGCGACTGCTGCCACATCGTGCCGGATGCCATGTCTTTCGCCGAAGCAGCCTCGCTCCCTATAGTCGGCACTACGGTGTACTATTGTCTCATCGATAAGGCTCGCCTGCGCAATGGTGATAAAATCTTGGTTCACTCAGCCGCCGGAGCAGTTGGCCAAGCTGCGATCAGCTTAGCTCAACATATCGGGGCTGAAGTTTTTGCGACCGCAGGCAACGAGGCGAAGCGAGAGTTCTTGCAAAGGCGATTCGGCCTGGCGGCTGACCATATCTACTCCAGCCGGAAAACGGCATTTGCGGGTAGGATCAAGCAAGTCACTGATGGGTATGGGGTCGATGTTGTTCTGAACTCGCTCGGTGGCGAGGCCTTCCGCGAGAGTACCAATCTCGTCGCCCCATTTGGGCGCTTCATCGAGATCGGACGTAAGGATCTGGAGGATGATGCCCTGATGCCCATAGAGTTCCTCCTCCGCAACGTGACGTTTGCCTACGTGGACTTTAGCATTATCATCGAGCAGGACAAGGCACTGGCAAGGCGCTTGCTGAAGTCGGTTGTCTCACTCACCGCCACCGGTTCGATCCAACCGGTGTCCCTGACTACGATGCCTGTCTCAGAAATCGAGCGCGCTTTCCGTCACATCCAGAAGGGGGACCATATAGGCAAGATTATCCTCACTGTTGAGAAGGATCAGCAAGTAAAGGTGAGCAGTCCCCTTACCCCTTATTTCCCCACACCATTTCCTGCATCGGATTTAATCTGACAGGACATGACCTTTGTCCTCAGGCCATCCCACCAGTACCACCACCAGCACAGCTCCGACCGGATGCCAGCTACCTCGTGGTTGGAGGCTTCGGCGGGCTGGGGCGAGCCATGCTCTCTTGGATGGCAGACCACGGAGCGCGATATCTCATATCCTTTTCCCGCTCGGGTGCCGTGGACCCGCGCAGTCATGACCTCATTTCCGAGCTTGAAGCCCGGGGCGTACATGTGCTTGCCAAAGCCGGGGATGTGGCGTCGTCGGACGATGTCGCCTCGCTGACGACTGTCCCTGGCCGCTCAGGATTTCCACCCGTGAGGGGGATTATCCAGTCCGGCATGGTGCTCCAGGATGCCCTTCTCGGCGAAATGACCTGTGAGGACTGGCAGGCGGCGCTAACGCCCAAGGTTCGGGGCAGCCTCCATCTGCACCACATCCTCGGTCAAGACATCGACTTCTTCATCAGCCTCTCCTCCATTGTGGCGATGAGCGGTAACATCGGACAGTCCAACTACGCCGCCGCCTGCAGCGTCCAGGACGCGCTGGCGCGGTATCGCCGCGCCCACGGACTACCGGGCTACTCCATCAACGTCGGATGGGTGCTTGATGCGGGCTACGTCAGTGAAAATCCTCAAACGGCCGCCACGCTCCGTCGTCAGGGCTTCTCATCCTCCCACCTCTCCGAACTCCTGGCGCTGATCGAGTACGCCGTGACTGACGGTGGACGTGACGACGGCAACTGCGTCTGCTCTATCGGACTGGCACCATCCCACGGGAGTCTGCCCTCCAGCGGCAGCGTGAATCAATGGTTCTCACAACGGCGCTTTGCGCATCTGGTCCGCCCCGAACAGACGCAGTCAAAGATGTCAGGATCGTCGGTCGACGTCTCCACCCTCCTCAGTAAAATCAGTTGTTTCGAAGACGCGGTAGAGGTGGTTTGCCAGACTCTCCTGGAGCGACTGGGGAAACTGTTGGCTACACCTGTTGAGTCTCTCAGCGCGGCGAGGAGCCTGGACCAATATGGGGTGGACTCACTGGTGGCTGTCGAGCTGCACAACTGGATCATCGCCTACCTGCGGGCAAATATCACGCTGGTGTCCGTACGGGGGGCAAGTAGTATCTATAAACTTGCGCAGATGGTTACCAAGGAGTCTGCGTTGGTTCCCCTGAATGCCCTTCGTAACTGAATATGGGCATGTGGTATTTAAGGAGCCCTGCAACTCCAAACGCAGCACGTCATGGCTCTGTAAGCCATACAAGCTACTGACCTACAGCTGCCACGCGTTCCCATAGCTATAAAGTCACTTAATGTACATTCATATTCATTGTGGGGGTGATTAATTGTTTTACATGGTTTTGGGTGTTGGAATGGAAAATGTTTGCGTCCTTTTTGCATGCTAGGCTTAGGTTCGGGCGAGTCCAACCCCAGTTGAATCTGAACCACTGCGATTTTGAGTCTAAAATTTTAGAAAATCAGAATTAAACCTAATCTGTTCTGATTTGGTGCAAGTCTTACTGTAAAATCCACCCCTAGGCCTAGATAGGCAGTCACTAAGTTCCCTGTCGATCCGATCCGATCTACTTCTCAGAGGTAATAAATACAGAGGTCGAACTAGCGACATGGACGGACCAACTAACTATCCGGCCTGAGCTATGGTTTGCCTCTATATACTGTGAAACCTGGCTTTCCTTGCCAAAGTGACCAGGGTTTGCCTCGGTAGAGGAAGTTCACTGTCGCCAATGCTTTCATTGAATATCTGAATCCACCTTTGCCATCTCATTAACAGCTCCGTCGCAAGTTGACCTACAAAAAAATCGTAGTGGTTACGTCTTGTGAAGCCGTGAAGAGGCGCCGCCATTTTCAAAGCTCACATCCGCATATCTGACCAACGAGCCAATCAAATTCTGGTCATCATTCTTGCGCCTGGTATGACCTCTCGAGGGTCCATTGAGACTCAAGGTAGGAAGACTCCAGCTATTGGGGATACCCCGGCGCTCCTTAAGTATTTTAGATCTCGTATTGGGTACTATTGTAGACGTACAGAACATAGACACTAATGGTTTTACGTTTCTTCAATTCTCCTGATCATTTCCACCCACTAAAGGTCTGTTACGGCGGACTATTTGTACAAAAAGGACTTTTGGTTTTTTTACAATGATTACATCTCCCCCCCCCCCCCCTCAGTACGGTCGCACGCCCTGCACTATCCCTACTAGATGAGAATTCGATATCGATACTATATGGCATTCGTATTGATACTAGATGAGAATTCAATATCAATACTACATGGCATTCGATATCGCTACTAGATAACATTTGATAAATTCTCACACCGATGCCATTATGAATATATATACTATCTACCTGAGTCCTATCCAACATGCTTATTGAAAATTAATATTTTTATATAAAATATATAGTAATTATAGTTATTTTAATCCATATCTAAATATTAATTTAATATATAGAGGGTTAAATAGGTGGTAGTTAAGAATTATTCTTATAGTGGTTACTGAAGGTCAATATATATATGTATATATATATTATAATATTACCACTACACTTATACTGCGTACTAATAGAGACGATTATTCTCCTATAACTTAACTATAGGATATTAAATTACTATAGTATTAATATCAATGCCATATAGTATCGATATCAAATGCCATGTAGTATTAATATTGAATTCTCCTCTAGTGCAACCATAGCAACCATGGTTCACTATATTTAGGTAGGAGATTCGTGGGAGGTAGTGGTAATAGGTAATACATGCGGTGAACAGTAAAAAAATCCAAAAGTCCCTTTTGTACAATTAGTCCGCCGTAGAAATGTGCGCCAGGCAGGATGTACGGCGAGATATTTGTAGAGTATCGCCTGCACAAATTTGGTGTCTCTCCTTCGCACAGCTGCCGGGGGAAAGGGGGCAAGAACATCTGATTTAGAAGGGAGGAGAAAGAGAACATCAGAGAGGCTGCAGTCCTCAGATTGGCCGGACTTAAACAGTAACACAATCCGCAAATTAAGCATACCAACGAGGCTTTTAAGCCGTGGGAGGCTGAAATGACTAAGGAGTGAGCCGGTGTTCGAACAAACGATCCTGTTTGCCTAATGCATCGGCACCACTGAACCTAGTGAACCTTATTTCGCCATACCTCGATCGACCTAACTTTTTCGGATGTCAGGTATTTGCCTCGAAGCTGCTCATTGCCATCTTGTCCGTTCGGTGCAACAATCAAGCCGAATGTATACTGGCATTCGTCAGAGAATAGTCGCAAATTTACAAGCACACCAGGAGCGTTGTCACACTGTAACAGCCCCGTAACCTTTCGTACGATGCCTATCACGGCCTAGACTGAAAATGCTACTTCCAAAAGCCACTCTCCAAGGTAATGGCATTTTCTCGGCTCGCATTCCACTATGCAAGAAGCCGAGCAGTGCAGGCGAATGCGGAGAAAAAACGCTGAAGAAGGTTCTTCTTCATGGGCTTCGTGAAGTGTCTCCATTCCACACTGCCCATTTTCCCTTTAGCCACTATGATGGGCGGCCAAATTCCGGAACTTCAATTCAGCTCCCTCGAAACAATCTCCGCATGCATCTCTACCACCCGCAAATCATTCCTGGAGCACAGGAGCCGCGATGTCGAGTTTCGTCTCGTCCAGCTCCGGAAGCTCTACTGGGCGTGCGTGCTATACCCTCTGCAAAATGAGTGACATATTTCATCATGAACGAAGGGTAATTGATGTTTTTCTACAGCGTCAAAGACCACGAGGAGGATATCGTTCGGGCCTGCGCTCTGGACTTGAACAAACCGCGTTTTGAGACTGAAATCGCTGAGAGCGGCTGGCTGCTCAACGACATTGTCTTTACTACTCGCAACCTGCATAAGCGGGTGAAAGATGAGAAGGCCGTGATATTGACCTCCATTTTAAAATCATAAGGCCTAAGATTCGGAAGGATCCCCTCGGCTGCGTGTTAGTGATCGGGTATGTTTTGCTCTTCTTTACAAGATGACGATTCGAGAAACCCTAATATTCTTCCCATATCGTATCTAGCACCTCCAACTTCCCGTTCCAGCTGTCCTTGGGCCCCGTTATTGGTGCTATTGCTGCCGGTAATACCGTTGTCATTAAGCCTTCCGAAAATGCCCCCAACAGCGCCGTTGTTATACAAAAGATCTGCGAGGCATCCCTTGACCCCCTATGTTACTCCGTTGTCCAGGGAGGTGTGGCCGAGACGCAGGCTCTCTTAGCCGAGCGCTGGGACAAGATCTTCTTCACAGGCGGTACTAATGTTGGCCGTATCACCTGAACTCCCAGTACCCTGCATACAAAGAAAACATCTGGGTGTGGGTAGCAGCCCACGATCTAGATATCATTACGCGGGAGATCAGATTGATACCTATGTTGCCCCTGGTGTTTTGATTTAGAGTCAGGGTCCAATATGGCTCTATGGCACGGCGGCAGAGCATCGCGTGATGTACGACTACAAATCTGAGCTGCTTTGACTCTAACAAAATAGCAAAATGATACATTTACACAGGTTTGTGCTCTATGCCTGAGTACTTTCAGTCCCTGAGTACTCGTAGCGCCTCGACTCTCTTGGCACCTGGTCCTCTATAGGCGTGGGCTTCGTGGCCATAAGGTATCAAAGCATTCAGACACCGGAAATTCTCTACGTTCGTAGGTGTACATAAAACAGTGAAGCCCTTTCGGAGCTAGTCTTGGATAGCTATCTTTTTCTATAACTTTTCCTATCCTTTCCTAGGGTTTTCATTGCCGGTTATCTGTTGAATAGTAGGTTTGGTCTCATTTAGTCTCGGGTTCAATAATATCCATTATCATGAATATGAAAGCTCGATAGTATTACTACACTCTGATTTTCTTTGAGTAATTATGATCAAAGACTTGCTGGTTCACTGAATGGTATATAGAGCATCCAGAGAAGAGATCATACTAATCATAACATTAGGGTTGTCGGTACAGCAAGCTGGTTCTCCCCAAGCAAGATGAACGCAGATATAATCTCACTGGGTGCACAGAAAAGCAATGTCAGCAGGGGCCCTATCGCAGAGAACCATTATCTCCAGGGTGTCCATACCCCATGGTCTGTAGTGTTCCTGTGTTGTTTCGGCTAACCAATTCCTGCGTGGGCTGTCGAGGCCTGGGCTATTAGAGGACTGGTCGTCCTCTTCCGAAAGTATTCTGTCAGCAAGAAATGGCTCCGATAAGGCAGCCCAGGCTATTTATCGGTAGGAATCTCCATTTTCCATGACTGAATGCCAATGATAGTCGCTGTGAGACTTTGCAAACATAACCACTCTCTCGGAATTTCAATTTAGACGATTCGTATTTCAGTTCCATTGCGAGCGCTTGGAAGAAGAACTCAGGTACCAAGGAAAGGGGTTTTCTTCAAGGGGTACGTTCCTGTGTTTAAGTGGGAGGGGTCTGATCCAAGCACAAGACGAATCAATCGTGGAATTTGTTATGATCCACAAGATAACGCGGTTAACACAGACATATCCGACAATATGGCCGTCAAGTTCCCGAGGAATATTCACCATCATTCGCTTGAGCTCGGTTCCTTATATGAATCCCGAGCCTTTGAGTGAGACAGACGGCGTGCATCCCTGCCTCGAGCGATTATCTGGTCTCCTATATGTGAATTGGATCTATTTCTGCGGCAATCCTTCTCTCCCACAGTCACACTCCGTAAGCTCTCGAGTACAATTCCACGGCAGGAATGTGATAGAGTTATGCAGTATACTCGGAGCATTTTTTGGTCCTGTCATGGGTCCAAATAGTGATTCTGTGGCGCTCCATTCGAAGTGTCTTTCCACAATGTATACTACACTTTACAAGCAACACGAAGAGGTTTGACACTAGAATCCTCCGGGGATACTATCATTATCTTATTTTGAACAGTGAGGAGCTGATATTTTGATGTCAGCCCCATGATATGGCCTGATCATAATTTGCGTCGCCAATTCAAGGAACATCCCCTTATCTAGGCAGGGACTATTTTCGGGATGCGATTACGGATAAAGCGGATCTGGTCCACTCAGGGGCATAGGCTCTTATCTACAACTCGAAAATTGACCGATCACAAGTTAGCTCTCCCGCGGAAATCAGTCAAGCCGTACTAGTCGACGTCCGATAAGGAGCTACACCAGCCATACAACGGAAATCTCGAGAGCAGGGAGAACAGATAAGCGCGTCAAAAGCAAATATCCCACAGCATCCCTCAAAACATTACAGTGATCTCAATATCATTTCCCCAAGAGCATAAGTAGACAATGGATTCAAGCTGGGAGCACTGGTCAACGACGATCTGTGCCCTTTCCTCATCGCTTCAGCCCTATCATGTATGATTTATGTGGAGGTGAAGCACATCCAACATGCACAATAGTCTCGCCTTCCGAGCAGCCCTCTCAGCGCCCACTTCGATTGAGGCCGAGAAAACTCTGTCCATTGCAATCCTAGCGGTGTCTATAACCTCTGTTCTCGGAGCGGGATGGATGATTTTGAGTTTCATCGTAGGCGTTCTGAGCTGTGCGTTCCCTATGAGCGAACAGGCATACTAACAGCCAAAAGCTCATTCCATCACTGCGGACATTCCGCCATCAACTAATCTTTGGTAATTGTTACATCAGTAAGCCCTGGACGTCAGGCTGAACTACCTCATAGGGCTGGGAATAAGCGATTTCATGATAGCCCTAAACTTCATGATCTCGACAATAATGAATTTCACCGGCCATGAAATCTGGCAGCCAGCCCAGCATGCATTCTGTAGTTTCAATGGATTCATAGCACAGATGTTTATCATACAGAGTAAGCCGCCCTTGCTGCGTGATTCAAAAATATATACTGAGACTTGTTCATAGCTGACTACTGGGTTTTGCTCATTGCTATCTGCACCTATGTGATACTCTCCGACAACAAACGGGCATCGGCATGGATGCAAGGTCATCCGATCGTCATTTGGTGTCTACCGTGGGGACTGTCCACACTTTGGGCAGTTCTCGGTTTGGTGGTTGTGGGATACGGGAATATAGGAGCATGTCTGTTTCTCCAACGCTTTCACGCACTGAATGGCCTGCTGAACTGGTATTCAGGGTGCTGGTTCACCAGTGACCGGATTCGGCTCCTCGTCAACTTCATTCCTCGATGGATCATCGTCATTGCAATAATAGTACTGTACGCTCAGCTATGTTGGATACTACTTAAAGCCCATAGGGCAGTCAGTTCATCTGAGGAAGACGACACATTTATCATGCTGTCTCGCTCGCAGGATACTCAGAGGCGCAGACAGGATCCTTCACCGAACAATTCTTCAAATTCCAGGTCTTTCAGAAAAGTCCACCCTGCTCCATCTCTCAAGAAGGTAATCAATCACTCCCTTGCTGATTTTCTCATTAGTTGACATTTTACAGATGTCTCGACGCATGATGTTGTATCCCACAGTATACATGATGATATGGATCATCCCCACCGCAATTCGGATCTACCAGTCCACTGCCAAACGGCCCGCACCACTCTCAATCAACATCCTGGACAAGGTAATTTTCGTGAAACGCTGCTGTAGGTACATAGCTGATGTTGAACCAGGTGTGCATTGCTATCCAGGGGCTTGTAGATGCCATTATTTATGGTAAGTATTCTTCACCAGCACAGATAGTCTGCTCCTCACTGACTCGACAGGGCTGAATGAACGAACGTGGAATGCATGGACAGAGCGATTTTTCTGGGACTGACCACGCTGAACAATGGCCGTTGGTGCAATAGTTCCAATCTGGTTTGTAACAACATATGAACCTAGATTTCACAGTTTCCTATATATCAACTTTAGTGGTTGCTGCAGTGCCTTAAGCCAGGATGGAACACCTGAAATATCCCACCCTGTCACTATAGCCTAGAGCTCGCCTATACACTTTGACAGTAATGTATTGTATGCTTCCCAGCGCACCGACGCTTTCTTACTGCCTTACTTATTAATAAGGGGTATTTAGATACTATATAGACTAGAGCTAGACCACATTATTTTGTAGAGATTAAGATATATAACATCCTCTTAGGAGACCTTATTCTATATAAGCAGATATCAGTATGAACAGGCGGTGACGTTACCAGCTTGTTCCGGAACGATCAGGTGAAGACGAGGCGTCGCATCCTCTTTGGCTTGGTGGGTCCAGTTCATGAACCAGGCAGGGGGGATCAATCTGGTGGTTTATTACGCACCCTTTAAGCTTGTTGGCTCCCGTCCAGTACTATGTTCTGTCAAGCTGAATTTTTGACCGCAGCTGTCCTTGTTAAAAAATGTCGGCATGTCACAGAAACTAGCGCAAGTCCTCGGCGGCTGTATCAATATGATGTTTCAGTTCAGTTCAAATTTGCGTTCCTTTACCCTCGATCGACTGGGCCGGCGAAGGACAGTGATGGCTGGTTGCAGTGGCCTTAGTCTATGCATGCTGATAATCTCAGCTCTTCTCTCACGAGCGAACGCTACCACCGAGCATGCGTTCTCGTCCGGGGCTGTTGCATTCTTTTTTCTCTGCATGCTTATCTTTGGGATGAGCGCCAACTGTGTGCCTTGGGTTTATGTTCCAGAAATTCTCCCTCTAGTTGCCCGCACGCGACGCGTGGTACAGCAAATGGTATCAGTTCTAATTGGCTGTGGAACTTTACAGTTCTGATGATCACACCGGTCATCATTAACAGGTGTCAGTGGAAAGTATACCTGATTTGCATGGCCACCAACTCGGTCTTTGTGCCCGCATTCTATTTCTTCCCGGAAACGAGCAATCTGCGGCTTGAGGACGCCGACTACATTTTCTCGCACGGCGGAAAATCCCGTCGGTGTCGCACATCAGATTTCTGCAGGGCCGAAGAAGCATGGCCGTATCGAACTCAATGGTTTCAGCAATGACTGCCAGTCTTCTTCCAATAAGGTACAGCACTCCATCCACAAGGAGGCAAAGGGAGTGTATGTATAGATAGATTGGTGACTTGCTGCTATTTTCCGCGCCGCATTCTGCTTCAGGTTGCGGGGTTGGAGGGCAGTGACTGATACCAGTGAAACTTTCAGCTCTCTTTGAGCTCTATTTCCTTCCTTCTCGTATGTACAACTGCTGTGGCAGTACCGGGAAGCCCCTGTTCCCTCGTCTATCTACCTACGTGCCCGCACCTCCTTATTTGCTGGCGTACTATGTATTTATGTAGCTCAGACTAACGGAGATTTGTGCCTGTGATTCTGCTAACCCATCATGCTCTGTTCCTGTTTCTTCTGAAATGGAATGTGCCCTCCCGGCCTGCTGCAAACCCGTCCTCCGTAGCCGTACATCGAGAGTGACACAGTCGAAATTCAGAGAATAGCTATTCTGAGGTGTAGCGGACTACTTGCTTTTTTAAAGTAAAACTTTGACAACTCCAGGGTGTGATCCACAGATAAATAGACTGGCTGGTCCAAGACTCATTTATGAATGCAGAATCGTACAGGGCTGGAATAGTTCAGAGTATCCGGATTTAACTAAAGGAAGTAATCGATTCTTCTACTGGCTTTCTGATGCGTAAAATGTAAAGTTTCTCAACTGAAGATTGTCCCTCTTGAATTTTCTGAGAAGTCTGCAATTAAATCAAAGGCTGTGATGAAGTTTTCTTGACGTCCCTAAAATGTGCCTCAAATGGTGGAGCAGACGAAGACTGAAGTTAGAAGTTCACCATTCGACCAAGATGCCAATCGCGAAGATGGGCAACCTAGTCTTACACACCTGAGGAAGCCGTATCTTGATCCAATTTTCGTGATTGTAGGTATGATAGTCGTACTCCGATAGAAAGTACAGTAGAAAGTTAGTAGCCGCAAGTTATGCAATCATTTTTGATTGAATTCAGTCCTTTAACTCCCAGAGTTAGAGCCAAAATGGCTGGACGGCCAGCTAGGGTAAATGCCATGTTCTCATACCAGATAGGGCTTGAGCAAAGGCTGTTTTATTGGTTTACTCTGATTTTGAATCCTTGGCTCCGTTGGTCCTAAGCTGCGCCCTCTCGAGAAGGGCCCCGGTCCACTAAGTAGGGAATGCAACAGTCTGACCTTGCTTGGCAATGTGGCAGAAGCTTATGAAACCTCAATCGAAATTTAAGTAGATCCATTACCAAAGCACTATGCGCATCACGTTCAAAACAAAGAAGCATAACATAAGACCACAAGGACTAATACAATCAACTCAGGAATCATCAAGGGACTCCATCGCGGCTTCCAGCCCTCATTAAATGGCAAACGCTCCTCCTGGAAAACCGCTTTCGCGTATTTAACTGGAAGGCGATAGAAGACACCCTCACCAAAAACTCCCTGAAGTATAGCAGCTTCAGCACAGCCCACTATACGGGTTTTGTAGCTAAAATTTAAATCCTTATTCTTTGCTTTTTGCTCCAGATACCGCTTCTTGCGAAGCCTGCCAAGATGGGAAACAGAGAAGTAGTCTTCTTTTGGATACCCAAGAAACCCTTCAATTAAGCCCGAGTGAGGACTGATACAGTCACCCAGGGCGCGATCCTCTCTAGAGAGAGAAACATCGTGTTCCACTGCATGAGGACGACCGGTTTGATCCAGATTCAGGACAGGTATCCCAGAGTCATTTACCTGTCCTGGGTTGCGAAGGCCACGATGCGACGTTTCGTTGTGAACAGCATACGCAGCCTTGACAAGGCCCAACCTTATGTCGATGCCAACGCCAATATGCTTGAGGGCATCCTTCAGCTGATCAGCCGTAATATTACGGCCATCGCGGGCAATTAACCCGTGGTTTGCCAGGGCATTAAGAACAGGGCATGGAGCTCGTAAATCTCCAGCTCCTGCGGGGTGATATTCGTATTTCTTTGCTAGATATGATGGCTGAGCCATGAGAGTATAGTACCAACCATTTATGGTACAGACTAGTAAAGGCAAGTGGAACTAAGATCTAAGTTCATCTTTGTCTTTTCCGGCTTTGATGCAGTCGACTACATACTTATAATGGTTGACACTTGTGCCGTGACATGTAAGATCCGGCCCAGGTCGGGTGATGCGCAACACGATCGGTCTCCGGACTTGGAAATTAGATGTATTCTAGACCCAGTATCCGCTGCATATTTCTGAGTAGAAGCCGAAATCAGATGTTGCGCGTGTTAATTAGATCACCTTTGCGTAGTGATGTTGTCATTAGAGTTAACGATGCGTGACATGGAAAGTTAACTTACGCTTCTGGATTTGATTCTCGATTCTTAATTCATTACCGGTCTAGACTTCAGCGGGTTTAAGTCTTAAGAGTAATTAGTTATGGGGACATAAGAGTATCTCATTTTAGGCGCCAGTCGTGTGTCTATTCTGATTTGTTGCATTCTTAGTTTTTTTTCCTTTTTTTTCGTTGGATACAGTTAGGCACGGAAAAAGGCAAGGAAACCTTGCTCAAGGAGGACATACATAGTCTTATGTATACTTTCTTCAATTCCAAAATGACTGCTGGACCACAAGCTGCAATTATGTCGCCAGATCCCATTCCAATAGATCTACAGATATAGAATTGATCAATGATATTACGTTGTAAGCTCACCTTTGGTATTCTCTATGGCGGGGAAAAATTTGCGAGGCATCGTAAGCTAAACCATGTAACTAGTGGCGTTAGAGTGGCGTGATAAAGGGTTTTCAAGTAACCTAGTACCAGCAAGCCTGAATCTGAGAAGATTATTCAGCCATCGCTTCTGATCTAGACTACCTCTGCTCTTCCTTAAAATGCTATATTGCATGGTCGAATGATTTGACATTGTGACTTCATTATAGTGTGATTGCGTACAATTCTCGATTCTCAGTTGGGAGAACTTACCCCCCCGGATGAAGCTAGTTTTATCGCCTCGTGGCCTTTTCTAGTCACAATAGCTGGAAGCGGGCTAGCGGAGTTCTGAAACTAAAGCTTATTAGCAGTAATAATAGCCGAAACTCTCCTAACTAGCCAAGGGTCAGGCTTTCTTTTGGATCCATGGGGCGCATATAACTTTTATCCGCATGCAGTATTAAGCATTCTGTATCAATATCAGTTGGCTATTGCTGTGGTGAAACAGTTAATTGTATATTAACTGAAATGATTATTCCCTTATATTTCACCAACCACTTATAAATGTTTCAAGCATTTATAGGAAAGTGTTATGGATTCTGCAGAAGTAGTACGAACCATAAAGGGATGCTTGGCCAAACCTCGGCTGCTAGAGGCGGTGTAGCAACCGATTAACATCAGCTTCAGCTGCACGCCTGCTCTTTGGCTATTCCTTCTTGTACATACGGCCCAACTAGATTAGAATAATCTACTACCGTCTTAAAATATTTCGAATAATAATGATGTAATACTGCCTTTGTGAGCTTACGTGACATAAATTGGAAGCTTTGTGAGTTGATGGAAAGTGTAGTATATATCTATATTAATCTTAGTGAAATTCTTGAAGATCAAGGCCTTTTGGCGGAAGTACAGACCGGAAACTAAAACCACCAATTAGAGAGTTGTATCATGGTTTTATCCAAAAGTCAAGTCACATTCTTAATCTGTACATGGGCTGATCTTGGATGCTGGTAGTGTGACTGCTGAGCAAACCTAGTTGCCGCGTAGTTGTCTAGATTCTGAGTGGGGTTCGTTTAACTCTAAATCACCCTCCTGCTCCAGACAGTAAAGGCGCCATGCAGCATGACCAAGTACCACATTCTTGCGGGACATTTTCCATTACCCCACAATTTCAAAGGAATATTTTATTCACATTAGATAGGTCTGATCTACAGTAGATGATCTCTGATAAACTCTAGTCAACCCGGGAATCGAAGGGTTGCATTTGGGATCGTTATGACTATGTTACAAGGCCAGAGTCAGATAATTTAGGTAACACGAAAGAAACATTCCTGCCATATATCAAGCTGTATCCTCTCGTTATTCCGGATGATAAGTAACTCTCAGACGTCAAATGAGCGATCTCTCAGGATCTGGGATATCCTTCTCGCTGGAAGCGTTCTGCCATTTACTTCATACAGAAAGAAACGTTTCAAGACACAATTCCGTTTGTATGAAAAGCGGGCTGGCGACAATAATTCCGCAGCTCACTTGAGACACTTTTACTATTCCTAGACGATCATCTTCATGCTGCATATACAAATGTGATTCTGAGAGACACTCTGCTCCCAGACAAGCTCTATTGCTTTGCGGTTTCTCTCCTTGCTTCCTTAGCAGGATCGACTTGCGCAATGATAACAGCAGAAGGTGAGGTTTCCCCGCAGAATTGCCTGATGAGCTGGTTACCAGATGAACCTTTTAACCATTACTTGTTGCTCGACTTTCTTTGCTTCTTTTCGGTCCCATTTGCCGCAGGTTAGTCTCAGATTGTTGAATTTTCCACAGAATCACCCCCATAGAACCCATCCAGCAGAAAGAAGGCCAGCCCACCGCACCAGCCCAAGGGACAGTGCCATACAACTTTGCCATACCCAAACCGATACCGCAAGACTTCATATACGACGGTAATAGCGGTGCCCAGGAAGCGACTAGACCCTAATAACCAATAAAGCAATTAGTTAATATGTAGGCGACATCATTTAAGTCTCCTCTACGGCTTACCAAATGAAAAGGGATGTCCCACGGCTGCTTCCTCGGACAATCAGTTGGCACAGGCAACCAGCACTGAGGAATAATTGGCAGAACCAAGCACTCCATGCCACCGCATCATTTGGTCCAAATTGGGCAACCAACGCCAAATGTGCAGTTATCCAGCCGGCAAGACTGACCGTGAATACCCAGGAAAGATTGTTCCGGACCAGCGGCGCATCTTTCGATTCATTTGGTGCGAATTTTAGGGCGGCGAATGGGACCACGCAATTAAGAGCAAACCAGCTTGCAAAGATGTACCTGTAGATAGGGACGTCTGGGGGGTAGATCGCAGCGTACACAAACTCACAGGCAATATTGCAGCAAAGCGGCATCAGTGCCATGCTGTAGGTCTGGTCCTCAAACGATTTGCAAATCATCCCAATGTAATAAGCTGGCCAGCACACACACGACACAACGCCTAGAAGGGTGAGTGCCCAGGACTCCTGAGCTGCTTGCAGACTCTCAGCCGAGGACATTGCGAACAAGATATTATCAGGGAGTTTTGTCACTGTAGGATTCGTCTTCGCTCGAATAATGCACCTCAGGGTTATCACACGGGGAGCGCAGAAACGTTGAGCTGAAGTTGATAGACTGACTCTATAGACTAAGTCTGCAGTTATTTAATAGGGCTTGTCTAGCATTTTCAGCATCTATGGATGTCTGCAGTGGACTTTGAATTATCTGAAGTATCAGGGAAACGAAACCATAGCTGGAAATTACGCAGAGCTGAACATGGCAGACAAGCTTGGCAGTGAGAAAGAAATCAACATGTGCACTGTCAATCAACTCTCATACATGCTGGCTTGCCGAAGCTTTGCGGATGTATCCACCATCGGCGAACAGTCTTCCGCGTGTCGTACCTGAGGGAGGGGCTCAGATTTTAGGGCACTATATTCCAGAACAGGTCAGAAGACGTTGACATATCAATGAGTAATGAGCAACATCGTTAAATATATCTGCAGACATATGTGGCTATTCCCCAGTGGGCGCTCTACCACCGCAAGGAATACTTCACTGAGACTAGTTCTTTCCATCCTAAGCGCTTTCTTGGTGATTCAAAGTTTGCTAATGATCGATGAGATGCGCTGCAACCCTTCAGCATTAGCCCATGGGACTGCCTTGGACGGAAGTAAGTAAACTTAGATGTTATATTAGGAAGGTTACTGGCTCCATATTTAGCCTTGCATACGCTGAAATGCGTTTAATACTCGCTCGTACCATTTACAACTTTGACATGAAGATTAATCCTGACTGTCATGACTGGATCTAGCAGAAAAATTTCTCCCTCTGGCAGAAGCCTCCACTTAAAGTCTACCTGACACCAGTTGCAAGGAAGTCAGAACAGTAATTAGGTAATATCTATACATACCTTTCCCTAAGTAGTAATATGGGTCTCTATTTGACCATTTTCAGTCGTAATATACATTTTTAGTATCTAGCATCGGGCTTGAGAGCAGGATAATCTTACAGGAAGTGTATGCTACTAATCAGTATGCTTTTTCGACGTCAGTATAGCCTTAAATGGCGTACGAGTGTCTTGACCGTATTCCATAGTGCGTGGTCGAGCGGGCGCTTGCTTAATTTGCTCCACTGCCAGATTGGCAGAACTTATCCATAGGTATATACTCGTATGAAGATGGGATTCAATGCCCTGCGGCTTCCTACGCTGGGAGTTTTCCGGTAGGTTTTGCGCCCAGCCGTCCCAGCAGTATCAACCAAAAGCCTCTATTCTTTTTTTCATCATAGCCATCCAGCAAAGTGCCTGTTGCCCGATCAAGATATTTATCCCATTTTCATATATACTCATGGCGTGCATGGTCATCTAAAAGCGCGGTGACTGCCTCACCGCAAGGCGCATGATTTGAAGGCTCTACGTCAATCGTGATGACAGTTATTCCATATTCTATCCTAGACTAGTAATCCAGTATTATTATAGAAGTTTTTACATCTAGTACTCTAGCCTTAGCACTATTAGTGATTAGAATAGATCGAGGATCCTCTGATTCTACTCTAAGATGTTTTGGGAAAGCCCTTTATTTACCTAAGAGTTATAGTAGAAATACCTTATATATAAGCATCTAAGGTTAACCTTAGGGATAGTAATCAGAGTGAACTCTATATTAGAATAGGAAACCCTAGCTAGGGGCCTCCATGCAGCCTACGGTCGTAATAGTCTGAGGAAATATAATAATAATTAATAATAATCAATCGATTTTCACATAGACACAGATTTGACAATCATTCTGATGACACGCAGGCAAAAATAACTAATCATAACAAAACAGGCGGTTAGAGGGATGATTTCTCAAGCAAGTAGAACATTATGTCCTGTATTCCTCACACTAAGATTCAAGTCAATCCGCTCACAGAAGTTAAGCATTCGTGCCCTTGCCATAACAACATGATGAGAATTTAGTAGCCTTTTCAATTCCTGCTTAGTAGTAATTCCTGCTCGACTGTGGTCCATATGATTGTCTGCAAGATGGCAGTGCGTGAGCAGTTTGATCAGTTGTCCATCCTCTCTGAAGAAGTAAAGGACATCATCATGATCGAGGTTGTCGACAAGAGTGATATCATTATACAGAAGCAACTTTAGACGCCAAAGCTGCTTGTTGATTAATTTGCGAACTTTTCCAAGTATATCTTTCATCTTTTGTGGAAGTTCTGTCACTCAATTCTTGACTCTGATCACATTGACTTGCAAGGCTCGTAATTTCTGCTCGAAGTTCTTGGCGGCTCTCCACTTCATGAATAACAATGTCGTCCAAGCGCACACATGGAGATTGCTCATCGACACCCTGTCCTGTTTCTGTGACGGGGTAGTCCCTGACTTGATCAGGCCCTGCGGGATTACTGCTGAGCACTCCCCCATCAAACCCGCGGCGAACTTTGGCCATGAAGCTTGCCCATTCTTCCCAGTACTTGGTTATTCCATTATGAAACTTGCCCTTTAACTTGCATACTTGGAAATAGTCAAGGACCATTTTTTTCAAAATTTTATCCCACTGACCATCAGCCAATTCCAGCGGCGGTGGATCAATCTCTCCGTTCAAAGGCCAGCCAATGGAGACATTATTCGTGCTGAAAGAATGTCCATGGTCTAGAAGAGACCGTGACTCATCTATTCCCAGGGGCTCATGGTCTTGAGCTGGATGCTCTCTAGGCTCCAAGTGCCCAATAGTTGGAGCATTAACGTTTGACTGGCTGACGTTTAGGATGAAGTTTCTGCAAAGTAGGGTTGCATTGAATCCTCCATCTCTTGACAAGGCAACCCGGCTCCAGCCACCATTAGAGTAGGCCATGACGACTAGGCCCCAAAGGTCAAGGCGTGCTGCTGGCAAGTTGGAGACAATACCAAGAGAAGTAAATGCCTTATCAGCTTTTGAGCACACTCTGTTTTCGCCTAGTGGAGAACGGCATGCCCAGAATAATGGAAGCCAAGAACATTCACCCGATTCATCTTTCCTTTTGCGGTACCAAGTATGGGCGACTGGAAGAGATTCTTCTATGACAAGTTGTCAATCTTCTTTTTGGATGGTGAAGACATATTGTATCTCTGGCTTTTTGTACTTTCCACGAAGTAGCTTTATAATTCCGCTTTGCTTCTGGAGAAAGAAGTCTTTGTCTTTGCCATACCAGGCTTGTGCAACTTCATCGTTATCAAGCCAGGTATTAAGAATCTTCAGAGCTTCAACACCTGAAGTCGTGGCATAGCTAAGTACGCTGCCGACATCGACGACCATATTCACTGTTATATTCCAGGAAAAAGTTGCTGAAAAGAAAACTATATTTTTTCTTCTGTCCAGTTGAATATTGTCAAATATGATAAATTTCCTGTTTCTCCAAAGAAAGCGTGCCGATTATATAGCAAACAATAATAAAGAGACCTTTATATTACAGTTATCTTACGTAGTTCTGATCATTTAGATGACTGAGAGATTTCCATGGTTCGTTATACAGGCAATCGACCCAAGTGTATACATTGATTTATCAGCTTTAATTTACTGGTGTAGCAGCTACGTTCACCAGAGACAAGCTAATCAAGGGTCTGGATGAGTTAATAGAAGTTGAGTCATAATTAAGTTGTCTGGAGCTCGGATTTGGCTGCATGCAAATGTGTTTGTTAATTAACCATGGCCAGGCATTCCCGGTTGGTGGTGGAGACCTCAACCTGTTCCCGCTGAATCCATAATTATATATTTAAGATAATATGGGTCTCCACAAGCCCTTATTCATTCAGCAGAGAGTCACAGTAGCACTTTTCAGTATCCGTTAGAAATGGTTGGAGTTAGGTGTTTATCCCAGTTGAATCTCATAATACCTGTCTGAGTGTATCTATGTTGGCTCAAAGGGCATAAAAAGGATGGGTCATAGGAGGGAAAGGACTCCCACCTCAACTAAGCTGATATACCTGTGGTACAACTTCACAAGCTTCAGGCTGACAAGATGCGAGATCTCCATGGCCGTCTAAAATACTACAATTTCCAGTTCCATGGCAAAGTGTCTGAGCTTCCTCTCAGTCTTCTGGCTTGTCATGACAAACTCTAAGTAGCCACCGAACACAGTTTAACATGTCCAAGTTCGCGCGTCATGTCTTTGGAAGCATGTGCCACCCGCCAGGCCTGATATCTTTTCCGCATGGTGACCTCACAGATATGTAAAAATCAAATGAATATGCTCAATAGCACAGATAATCAAAAATAATCCAAAAGTAGGGATCTCTTGAAGCATCTTACGTTGAGCGGGCTCCCTAAGTTTGGCTGACGGGGTCGCCTTAGTGGGCGACTCTGAAACTAGGCGAAAGGGTCGGTTAATCAATTAAAGACCCAGCTTTATAGGTCATCAAATATAAGCAGCGACAAGGGACAGGGCTGAACTCAGCACCCTGGTCTTTATTAATTGCGTGATACCTGCAGGGGTCCCTTTAATTTATGTAGGTGCGGACTAGCGCCCGCCGAGTTATATCATCTGGATAGTAACTGCGCAGCGGTCAGCCTATGCAGTTCTGATGATCCCGAAACTCCCCGGCTGTACTCTACGCTCAATGTCTGCAAAAATGCCCATTGCCAAGATTATACCAACCTACAGCACCGTTTGGTAAAGGGTCCCGTATGTGTAGATTACGTCCAAGTTCCGAGTTGGCAGACCCATTGGTAAGTATCTGCTAACGCAGCCTGTACTAGAAGCTGGCACCAGCCGTAATGGGAGGCTGGATAATGTTGTATTCGTGCCTGATCCTGCTGGAGTATCGCAAATCAGTCTACAGTCTGATATTGTTATATTTCTTTCCATTAGTGAGGTCTTCTATAACAGGAGTAGGATAACTCGTTTTGGGCAGGCAGCAGGCAATTCAACTGCTACGTCAACTTAAATATAGACCTTACGTTGCTTCTCCTTGTGTAAGGCGTACATTAACTAGATTGGTCATGCGGTGCACAGCCCCCTAAATTCCCTATCTAGTGCTTATCTCACAAGATTACCTGAGGGTCATTCTTCAAGAAGCTGGAGCAATGCATCAGCACCTTTCTCACTAACTATTTTCCCGTACGGTATAAATAGCTAAATATCAGCCCAAAATCAAATAGTCCTATTGCCACGGGTCTGTCTGCGACATTAACTATACAATCTTCAGTTCCAATCCATTATGCTGCTTCTCAGCTTCCTCTCGTTGCTCGCTTTAGCGCCCTATTTCTCAAAAGCAACGGCAGCATATTCAACTATATCTGATAATGGAAGACTTGCGCCGTTGAAAAGAGCAATAACTGCTGCCCCTAGCTCCCTCATGGTGGAGTATTACGAAGCCGGGCCCTCTAGCGGCCAGACTGTACTTCTGGTTCACGGATTCCCGTATTCAATCGATGCCTTCGTTTCAGTCGTACCTCTACTTGTCAACCAAGGCTATCGAGTCATTGTGCCTTACCTTCGCGGCTTTGGTGGAACCAGATTCCTCTATCCCGACACCTCACGCAGTGCCGAACAAGCTGCTTTGGGGTACGACATCATTGCACTGATGGATGCCCTTCATCTCGACACTGCAATATGCGCGGGCTATGACTGGGGCACTGTTGCTGTGAATGTCGCAACAGCATTATGGCCCGAACGATGCACTCGCATGGTGGCGGCCAACAGCTACCTCATCCAGAACCGTTCCACGGCCTGGCAGCCCGGTGATCCCAACTCGGAGGCCACAAAATGGTATTACTACCTTCTTCTCACTCCGCGTGGGGCAGCAGGTCTTGCTGAAAGCCCCAAGAAATGGACAAAGACGCTATGGGAGAAGAATTCCATCGGATGGAATTTCACTGAAGAGTATCTAGACTTAACAGTCACTTCCTTGTTCAATCCAGATTATGTTGATATTGCGGTCAATTTCTACCGGAACAGACTCTTATATGCACCTGGTGATCCAGCTTTCACTGATTTGGCAAATAAGCTGGACCATCAGCCTCCCATCACCGTTCCATCTGTGACCCTGGATCCCGAGAATAGTGTCGTTTTGACGCCAACTGACGGGTCAGCGACGGCAAAATATTTCACTGGGCCTCGCTGTCATTATTTGATTCCTGATGTCGGGGAAAATATACCATACCAGGCGCCTGAGGCGTTTGCCCGTGCGATTATGGAAGTTTCGCGTCTGAATGCTTCAAATGCCAACTGTGAAGCTATCTTTTAGTCTCATGCTTTTTCTAAGTCATCGCAATATCTGTCGTCACATTACAGGTTACTACGATAGTTGTGTGAACACGCCCATGATGGTACAATTGCTAGATTGCAATGCGCGCAATTGGGATGAAGATATGTCATGGTGAAATGGCAAACGGTTGACTCCTTATTCTTGTTGCCTATATGCAATTCATCTGACTAGCTAGTGCTGCTCATCGGGTGTCCGTGTTGTGTTGCTTGGTGTAGAAATTCAATTGAAATAGTCCCCGATAATTTCACTTCAACAGCTCTGATTCTCTGTAAGGCCGGCAATTCAATCGTGCAGAACTGCGGCGAACCTTAAGCACATGCTAAGTTTACAGAGAGAGGGAAAAGGCATGTACAGTGGGGCATAATGGATAAATATCCCAGGTTGTGGAACACACAATCCACTACTACGTAGCAAGTTTCTGCGCATCTTGGAATAGCGAAAAGTATGACCCATAGACCATCCTGTAAAGGCGGAGTTATAGAGTGTTCGTCTTGAGGGCAAGAGAAGAGGTAGCTCTAATAATCCATTAAATCCTGCGGTTTCCATATCTGGCAAAAGCTCAATGAAAGTACCATGAGGAAAGGAGTAAGCCAAGACAAAGGGAATTAAGCAAGCCCGAAATTATTGGCTACTATGGAGACCACCACGTGTCGACTGTGCAGGCCAGTCGTTCCTTGCACCGAATGCAGAACAGTCCGATGTGACCGCGCGTTCCTTTGCGGGCCATGCTCCAAGTCAGATCTTGCTTGTGTGTACAGTCATCTGCTGCTACAGTCGCGCGCGAACCATTATTCCGAGCCTCCAGTTCATCGTCCCAGAGGCTGTTCGGGTTACCCCCGCCATTCTGATCTGCCATCACAAACGGACTAATTTACTTTGACGACAGCAACCGTTGCCCCGACAGCCAGGGCAGCCATTTACCCAAGGTCCATCTGTCTTTAGCAGTGAAAGCTATGATCCTCTTGCCAGCACATGTCTTTGGCAAACACCCTTGTCATCGAGCTTGACTGAGAGTCTTTCCGGCTCGAAGCATTAGTCTACCGAGGCGGCTGTTCTGGACGCTGGTCCCTGGCAAAGGAGTTGGACCGTTTCGAGCGACTGCAATTTCTCCGCTGCGCTCTCCCATGGCCTGGGGCCGGAGTTTGAGGATCTGAGGCCCCTATTGGAACGGTCATGAGAGTTCGAGAAGCAAAGAGTGACCCTGGATCGGTTGACTGTGGGACTGTGATCGCTTGGTAGACCTCTATATGATCACCTTTGAATTGGTGGGCAATGTCCATGTCTCGTCTTTTCTCCCAGAGTACCGAAAATATTGGCAAGACCCACGGAGTGTGAGTGATTGTGTCGTGTGGAAAATGCTGCTGGTTATGGCAGTGGGCGTATTTTTCTGTCCTGGCTCTGCAGCGCTGCAGTCGCGCGCCGCAGCATGGATCATGGGCGGCCGCCGGTGGCTCGCCCGTCACAGCGTTGAATGTGCCCAGTTTGATCTAAATACGGTTCAGATCTGCTGTCTGTTGTTTGTGAACAGCCAGACTTCCCGAGAAAGAAGCGAACCGTTTGGGCTGCTCAAGGAGACCCTGATCTGCATGGCAATGAAGCTGGGGTTCCCTCAAGAGTCCAGCAAGCATTTCCCCCCCATGTCCGCCAGCGAGGCCGAGATGCGACAAAGGCTGTGGACCACTGTCCTCAAAATCGCCATCCAGTCCAGTTTTGACTCGGGCCTCCTGCCGTTAATCTTCGAGGGCTATAACTGTACCACAACGTCGAATCTGGATGATGCTGACCTGCTCGGTACTAGCTCTTTAGCACCCCAGCCGCTCCCTGTCTTTACACAGTCCACCGTGTCGATGGTGCTAGCCAGCACTCAGCGCATTCGTCTGCGCATTTTGCACCTCATGAATGCGCCGGGCACCACTCTTACCTACCAGGATACGTTACAGTTGACAAAGGAGCTTGATGGCATCAGCAATGAAAATCTCGCCCGCATGCAATCCCTTACCGCGTCCTCGACCAGACCCACGAACTATATTAAAATTCTCGATGTCTGCACGCGTCACTTCCTGCTCGCCTTACATGCTTCGTTTGCGGCCAGGCCAGGGCCAACCCGTGTTACTACTACTCCCGCAAGGTGCGCATGGAAGCAACGGCCGTGCTGCTCTCCAATCCACTGCTGTAAATTGATGGCGTTGAGCCTGCCCCAGTCACTGACGACCACTACGCGCAACCCCTGCTGTGGGGGATGAGATCTTTACCAAGGCTCTCCAACATGCCGCCGGTACCCTCTGTCCCGATCTGATCGACAACATCGCTTCCATTTTCGCCATCAGGTTCAGAAGATCTGTGTCTATTCCCCATACCCATGAACGACGCAGATTTTGAATTTTGGACCAACCTGATAGCACGCCCCCGCAATTTGCTGGTTGATATTCACTGTCGTCTTACTCAGTTTATAGACACATGTTCTTTCAACGACAGGTTCTCAACATAGATGATGGAAATAGAATAGAGAACAAATCGGAATCAGGGTTTCCCTTCCAAGATCTTGTCCCCACGACATGTTTCCCCCCAACCCCACGCGTGTCCCGCAGTCCGTTCAGGATTTCTCTAACCCGGTCCAGTAATTACGCCCTTCATTTAGATCTTCGTAGTAAGCCCCCATCCAGAAAGCCGCACGCGTAGAGCCGCAAGGCCGATGGTGCCCAGAATAAAGCTCACGCCTGAAAAGACACACGTATAGGTGTAGCTGCCCCCACTGTCGGCGGCAATCGCGCCCCCAATAGGCGGACTGGTCAAGGTTCCCACCGCAGCAAAAGCCAAGACAGTACCCATCCGATAACCCGACTCGCTCATTGGTGAGATGGAGACAATCAGGACGGGTCCTAGGCCGATGATCGCACCTGAGGTGATGCCAAACAAGGCTGCAAAGGTGATGAGCGCGACATTGCCTCGGGCAGGAAGCCACAAGGCCAACACCAGGATAGCCGATAGCGAGGTCATGACGAGCATCACGATGAAGCGACCGACTTTGTCCGCGATATAGTTGGGCACTGTACGACCGAAGAAACTGGCGCCATTGAGAATCGGAACTAATGACCACGCCACGCGCGACGACATGCCGTAGTGAATGGCTTCGACGACGATATAATCAAATGGAATGAACAGTCCCCCTAAAGGGGAACGACCGGTTAGTGATTATGCAACGTGTCTTTCCTCGGTATGGGTGTGGTGTACTCACAGTACATGAAAAAGGTAGCCGTACACAGGATGCCGAAGTTAAGCTCCCGCAACGGCCCGAGATAATGCATCACAGAAAACGGACGTGGTGCATGTCGGAGATTGGAGGAGATAGTGAGATTAGCGATGACCAGCAGGCCCAGGATCAGAAAGGCGCAGATACGCATCGTCCAGCCAAAGCCCACCTGCGGCAGCAGATGCTGTACATCAGTGGGAAAATGACGCCGCCCAACGACGATCCTGCCACCGTCAAACCACCAACGATCCCCCGCTTCTGGCGGAACCAGGTCTGGGGCTGAAATTCTCGAGAACATGGTTAGGGGGCTGTTCTTTTTTTCAGCGGGGATTGGTTTCTTCTGGAACTCACTGCACTCATCGCCGGAGTGAAGATCAGCGACGAACCAATTCCAGACACCAGAGACTGGCTCAGCATGAACCGATAATATTTGTGGGTGAGACTGGTCATCATCAGTCCAAAGACATGCAAGACCGATCCGATCGCAATAGGCAAGCGCGGACCATAGCTGTCGAACAGCTTGCCCGCCACGAGGGAAATGAGAAGCATGAAGAAAACTGGAGTTGTCAGCTCGTCGAGAGGAGAACGCGAGTATATTGCACAGTAGCATACATTCCATAGACGTGATCCAAGATACATCCGAGCTCGAATAGTCCTTCAACTGGTTCGTTTCGTACTCAGCCTAGAAGAGACCAATACAGTTGACCCAGCCGAATGAGACAAACAGAGCGACTGATGCGCCAGCGACTGTCAGCCATGCCTGGAGGCCACCGTCGGGAACACTTGCAGGTGGCGGTGCGGCTTTTGGGGCCTCTGCTGCAGGCTCCTCGGGGCCATCCTCCGAACGAGCATCCGACATGGTGAATGAGAAGCGTGTTGGTGAGCAGTGGGAGCGAGATCAATAAGACCGTGGCTGGCTAGATGACTGTGGACCGGTATGGCACCTACGGCAATGGATTTCCACGATCCCTTTTGAAGACAGCTTCTTCTGGCGACCCTCACTGACGATTCTCGGCCATTTCATCGGAGCTTAGGGTTTCTTTCCGGACTCCGGAGTTGATGTGACCAACATGATGATAAAGCTCGGCCCCCGGCCCGAGCCCGACGGTATTTTGGGAAATCTTTGCCCCTCATTACTCGGGCTTCATCTGACCTCTGGCCTCACCCCACTTGCGGTATCCACTTTGCTCCTTCTATCGCATATAACCCCTTAGATATTATGGCGCAGGATCAGGACAACCCGTCGCGGACGACGTCTCCACCGCGCAAACGTCGCCGGCCTCCCAAGTCCTGTGACCCGTGTCGTCGTCGCAAAGTTCGTTGTCACCGGGAATTTCCTTGCGGCGCATGTGAGCGTGCAAGAACCTCACTGCAGTGCTTCTACCGCCCCGCGGTCGCTGCCAGCAGCCCCTCTATAATGGAATACTCCAGTATCACGGCTTCTTGCGTGCCGGAGGTACATACGCCTCCTCCCCAAGCCGTTGACCCGCAGACGCACAGCCGTCCACCTGCACCCACATCGCAATCGCAGCCTCAGGACCAGAATCAGTATCAAAATAAAATCATCTGGGATCTGCAAAATCGTGTTCGACGTTTGGAGGAACAGCTTCCCGGCCCTCCGGTCTCTCAAGGCACGACCGGTCCCAATCCCAGCGTCTCTCAAACCCAGGCTCTGCGCCGCCTTCACGACCGGGTTCTCGGGGCCGAACAACAGCTGCCTGATGCATCTCATCCCAGTCCTTCGGTCAATGGATGGGCCATACCGGCCACCCTTCCTCGTCCGCGTATCCCTCCCGATAAGACGAAGCTTTTTGGCCCCAGTCACTGGCTGCATACCGCTGAGAAAGTATGGTATATCGTATTTACTTCCCTCAACCTACAAAAGTCTTGTCGCTGACGAGTGTTCAATCACCAGTTTCAAGTCCTTGGCAAATTCGACGCCAATGAAGTAGAACCGTCGCTGCAGGCTGTGGATACCAGATCTGAGTTCGCCGGCATCTTCAAGGGCTGTCGGCAACTCCGCCAGGCCATCAAGGACCAAGAGTCGGTCCGACTCAACCATCCGGTTCCAGACTTACTGGGCACGCTCCCGGCCCAAGCAGTGTGTGATGTTCTGGTCAATGCGTATTTCCGCACTTTCGAGGTTATCTACCGTGTTGTTCATGTCCCATCCTTCTGGAAAGAGTATCGTCAGTTGTGGACCCAGCTGCAGTCGACCCCGACCCATTTTCTGATGAAGCTGGTCCTGATTCTCGCCCTGGGCACTACTTTCTACCCAGATCGAAACAACAGGGTGCATCTCCGCCGTCTCGCACACACGTGGATCTATGCCGCACAATGGTGGCTAGTCGGACCATCGGAAAAGTCAACCGTCAATCTGGATGGCCTGCAAGTCGGTTGTCTCCTATTGCTGGCCCGCCAGACGAACAGCCTTCCAGGCACGAGCTGGCTCTCCGCAGGGTCCGTGCTGCGTATGGCCATGGCCATCGGACTACACCGCTCTCCTGACCTCTTTCCCGCGCTGTCCGTTTACCAGTCCGAAATGCGAGCCCGACTCTGGGCGACGGTGCTGGAATTGACTTTACTGTCATCGCTGGATGCCGCCATGCCATTACCGTTCTCCCTACAGGACGTTGACCGCACGGCGCCGTCGAACTCAAATGACGAGCAGTTCGACACCGAGGCCGAGACGCCCCCCACCCCGCAGTCAAATCAGCACTTTACCGACTCGTCCATTCAGATTCTGCTGCTCAAGTCTCTTCAGGTGCGAGTGGAAGCAGTCCAGCTCGTGAGCAACCAGCACGGCCGGGAATTGTCATACGAAACTGCATTGAGGTTGGGAAACGAATTGCGCTCGGCCTGTCGCGATATTGCCGCCTTGTTCTACACCAGCCAAAAGCAGTCAAGGCATGAGGGCCGTTCTCTGGGCATGACTGACTTCCATCTCCGGTTTCTAGACACGTACCTACGTCGACATATCTTGTTCCTGCATCGGCCGTTCATGATCCAAGCTCGTAAAGACCCACGATTCTACCTGTCCCGGAAGGTGTGTCTGGAGTCCTGCATAGTGGTTGCATCGTATGCGGATCACCTCAATCTACCGTCAGACACCTTGGATGACACCTCTCACCTGGCCATTGTAGGAAGAGGTTCCTTTAAAGGTGCCTTAAGTTTAGATGTGATTACTTCCCTGGGGCTGGAAATTGTCTCACAAACTCGAAGAGGAGGATTCTACACGGCCCGTGGGATCTTCTCCCCCATTTATCGCCGATTCCCTACATAAAATGGCCAAGGCCCATCGAGCGCCCTTGATCCGGAGCCTAGAACACATTCAAGAGCAGCTGCTGCAGATTATCGCCCTCGGAAATCCCAGTCTCAAGCGATACAACTTCCTGTCCGCCATCTTGAGTCAGGTCCGTGCAATGGAGTCGGGCCAGCCGATCCAACCCGCCATTTACGAGACCGTCAAAGAAAGCCTAAAGAAATGTTATTCCTTGCTGCAGGCCTCTCACACAGCCAGTCCGCCGCAGGACTCGGTTGAGTCGCTGAATATGGGGACAGACAGTGCTCTAGGTTTTGACTTGGACGCTTTAGTAAGTATTTCTGTCTATTTCTTCCCCCTGGTTTCGCTTCATTTCCACCTCCCTCCGCATTCTACGTGCTTGCCATCAGACTCACAGTTTAGGACCCTGTCTTGGGATTGGAAATTCCAAGCTTACTGTTTTTCCCGGGCATTATGGATACGTTGAGCATAGACGTAAACAACCAATGCTAAAGCTGAACCATGGAATAATAATCAAAGGGAGTATCGTGAGTCCTGGTTAACTCAGACACTCGTCAAAAATCGCGTCTCTGTCTCCATGCCCTTTTCTTCAGCCATCAACTATGCCACCAATTTGTCAGGCAGAAATTGGCCTACCAGGAGGGCAAGACCTCATCAGCTGTTTCAAGTCTCTCTGCGCCGCAGCGAAGCTCTACCATGATCCGCTGTCCACATTACAAGACCGCGTCATTGGTGAGTCACGTGTCGATACCCACCCCCGTCGGTTCCTCACTCATAGATGCATGTTCAGATAGGCGAATTGAACCGGCTCGTTCCCCTCCATTCTAGCTTTTTTTCTCTGCTTTCCATGCGCGGCGAGTTCCACGCTATTGATATCATCTTGAATGCCAGTGAATTCTCTGTAACTACTACAACCTCTTGATATTGGGTGATGTAAGCGCGAGTACAGTCGCTTCCTAAGCGATTTAGCCAGTATAAATATCAACAAGTTTGATTCCTAAGCCAATTACCAACGCGCACGGCTAGAAGCCCTTCAACCAGATACCATTTGAAATAGCTTCAATAGCTACTGGTATAAAGCCAATTGTGTGTGCGTATGTGTGCGTGTGTGTGTGCGTGTGTGTGCGCGTGTGTTTTGTGTGCGCGTGTGTGTGTGTGTAATTCATACGGTGACCCCCCGCCTTAGCAATATATAACCACTATTCTAAATATAAGATTACAATTTAATTATGGTGTTCCAAGCTTCCTAAGGGCGAACTTAGGGCCTTGCCTGAATCCCCCCTAAAACCCGCCAGGTTGTGGGCTGGAGTTGGGCCTTAGAAATCTAGGGCCTGACCCTGCCGGTGGGGTTCAAAAGATAGGAGAACCCAGCCCAAAGCACAAAAATAACAACCCTTAAAATATTTAAGGAATTTATTGCTATAGATAATACAAGCAGATGATGGTAAAAATACTTTTGGCCGGTTTTGTATATGTAGTCCGCCCTAATTGGTCTTTGGCGACTGCCTAAAGGGATACGAGAATTTCACAATCTCCCTTGCTCTCACTGTTGGACGGCTGGTACAGTCCTTTTGTGGCTATTTTTGTGGCCCTGAATGCGGACACTGCTTGAGCACATTAAAAGAGAGGAATGCTGCTATTCCCAGCACTCTGGGCGAGGAGCGTGGATAGCATCGGAAGCCGCTTGTCCTCTATCATGGTCGTAAAGTTGTATGTAGAGTTGTACACCGGGCTGGTGGTTGTGACGACCGTGCTGTTGCCGAAGACCGGGACTTCGTCTCTCTTTGAGTATCCGGGTAAACAGGCGGGATCACGCAGGCAGTGTGTGCGGTCTCAAGGTTCCCATTAAACGCTGAAACGCAGAACTCGAAGTGCCTCGTCCCAGGGAATAGGAACCCCACACTATACGTCGTCGCAGTTGTCTTGCCGTCCTGTTTGAAGTCGGTGTTATCCCGTATACTCCGGACATAGACCGCGTATCCCGCAGCGCCGGCCGAGGGGGTTCAGCTGAGTTGGACAGTGGTGGGCTCAACGTTCGTAACGCCCAGGTTCGTGGGCGGCGCGGGGGCTCCTGCGCCCACGATGACCTCAAGACTCGCCACCGGCAAGCCTCCCGCAGCGTAGGGCTCCCCTGTCAAGCTGCTTTTCGGATTGACGTAGGTAGCCACCTAAATTCCGCAGCGGTGCCCGGGTATCAGTCCACCGATAAACAGGCTTGTCCCTGATGCGGCGTGTGTATCGACGAGTGCTCCCTCCGTGTCCCTATCCCACACGATGACTCCGTACCGGTTGACATTGCACCCGGTAACGGCCCCCCAGGAGACATGGACGCCGTCAGCCCCCAACGGCACTGACACAATGTTGGGCGGCCCCAGAGAGGTCTGCAAGTGAGCTGTAGCCGTAGTGATCTCTGAGCAGCTGGACGCGTCGTCGTTGTCGCCTCGTGTGCGGACGTGGAACTCCCACGTCTGCCCGTCTAGTAGCCATGGGCTCCAGCTGGCGATCGTGCTAGTGTAGACCTGGCCCTCAGACCACCAACCCGTCATCCCCTGGACTCGAGAGCGTATTCATAGCCTCGGGCGGTTGGAACCCTATTCCAAATCGTCTGCAAGCCCTCTGGGAATGAGAAAGTTTGCACACCGGTCGGCGTGCTGACAAACCTCGGCTCTGGGTTGGCAGGAACCACGAAGTCCGGACCTTGGAATCCAAAGTCGGCCTTAACGCTGCGAGCAAAAGCCTGCGCGATATGGTACTCGCCCATCGAATTGGGATGCAGTCCATCGTAGCCGTCAGGACAACCCTCAGGGCGGCAGTTATAGTTAGTGTTGACGTCAACGTAGGCAATAGGAGACTCCCATCGAAACCAGCTTGGGTACCTCTCGCGCAGCAGCTGGTTGTACGTGTTTGTGTTGTCGACCAGATCTTGGCGGCCGTGGAGGAATTTGCGGTGCACGACATTGCCCAGGAGGATCTTGACGTCTGGCTTGCCCTCTCGTGCGTTCTCCACTAGTTGCCCCATGCTGCCGACCAAGTCTTTAGGGCCGCTCACAAACCAACCCAGGTCATTGAACCAGAGCAGGATAAAGAGATAGTCTGGCTGGTACTCCTGGACCCAGGCTTTGATGGTCTGCTTTGACTGCGCGACCTGCCGGCCCCACCACGAAGCGTGCCCGCTAGGGCCGAAGAAGCCCGGGACCCCGTCAGCGTAGAGACCGGTGACTTCTTTGATTTGCGGAGCAGACTCTCCTGGGAAAAGGGGTGGCTGCGGTAGGGCGGCTTGGGGCAGAGTCGGCCCATGTGTGCCAAACCACGGCCCGACGAAATCGACCTTGTAGCCCAGATTATCCTGCACTAGACATGTCGGATCAGATTTTAGCCTCGCACACACAATGGCCTTGGCTAAGGCCGGCAGAAACAAGTACTCACACCAGGCAAAGATACGCCAACGCCAGGTCCAGTCGCCCTCCATCCCATGCGAGATCGAATCTCCTACCACCATCACTGTGGCACTTGGTTTTGGTGGAGCGGGTTGGACTGTGTAGCCATTGTCGCCATCTGACTTGCAAGGGATAGCACAGTTGCCGCCCCAGACGACACCGTTGTGCGAGAACTGGTCCTTGACACCGGAGGCACACAGGCCTTTGCAGTCCGGGCGGGTGGTCTGTGGGTTATTCCAAGCTATGCTAAATCAACAGTCAACTTAAGGCTCAGTATGATATAGAAGCATCTGTGACTAGCCTTAGTCGACTTACTTCAAGTTGTCATTGGTATCGGGGTTCTCGGAATCACGCGCCCAGGTCTGGAAGTTCCCCTCGCTGCCGCTATGTGTCTGGAAATACGCGCGGCAGTGGTCCTTGATGTCCCAAATGGCGTGGTCATCTGACAAAAAGACTTTCAACAGGTTGCGTACTAACTCTCCTGCGATGTCTGCGCCGGCGCCAGCAGCTTCAATGACGTCGGCGAGACCAGCGATGCCAAAGACGACAAACGGAAATTGGCGCTTCCGCAATGGGTCCTGCATGTAGTCGGCCAGTTCATCGACATGCACGAAAAGCTTGTCACCGTCCTTCATCTTGGCAAGCGTGCGCGCATGCCGCGCTTGAAGCTCCGCCAAAACGTTTGGATCTGTGATCTGGCGGCCTCCCAACGGGTTCTCGGGGGTGTTGGGGGGAGGTATGGCCGCCGCCAACAACAGCAAAGCTGCGAGACATAAGAGGACCTTCATCGTGCACCTCGGGGGCCTTGTAGCTGCAGGCGAAGAAGACCGACTGCGAGAGAGATCTGGCGCTGTGTTTTCTGTTTAGGAGCCCGGCGAGAGCGTCTTATAAGTTATATTCCAAGGAGCATAAGACGTTCAGACAGCTCCACCTCCATTTCATTCATGAGTTAGATAGCTTTCGCTTTTGTTGCACTACTAAAAAGGCGGCTCGCAGGATCTCAATCCTGGAAAGGTACAACATCCTACCTGTTTTTAACCTGGTAGCTAGACACTAGCTAGACACCTTCTTACCATTCAACCGCTACGAGCCAGCATGGTAACTACCGTAACAGATCCGTGTTTGTCACCTCTTCTCGTCATCAGCCAATTATACCTGGTGTTTTCTCGTTGGTAGCAGAGCAGTAGAGGGCCATTCTCACATCAGCACTGCCGAAGTTACATCGCTGCACGCCTCACCACTGACCATTCCAAAGATGGTGGATAGGTTTCTGGAACCGTGCCCGCTAATAAGGCAATATATGCTTTACGAATAATAGAGCCGTAGCTGAAAACGATGCAGACCAAAGCGGGTCATGCAGTGGCGCGAGATAAATCAGAGACGTTGTTGTGCGGGCCTAGTTCGGAGTGAGCTTCGGCGGAGTTGATGGGGACTGATCACAGGATAAGGCAGAAAAGGGAAGAACATAACCAGCAAGTAGCAAGGAGATACAGCTAGTCAGTCAGAGAGCGGCTATAGGAATTACAGGAGGAGCAAAGTTATCAAGGATTGCTTCCTCTACAAGGCAGCCAAATCGCCAGTGCAGTCTGGTGCGAGACCGTGACTCCCATAACAACGTGGGCTAAGAGAGGATCGGAGGAAAATGCCACAGCTGAAAAGCAGGGCCGAGCAGCCGGCACTAGTAGGAAAGCAGGAGTTTGAGAGGAGCCTGCTATAACCACGCCAAAATCATCTTGCTGTCAGATGAGAATATAGTGGGCTTCTATGAGGAACTTACTGTATTCTAGATTATATACAGGCTCATTTTATGTGGACCTAATTTGTGGCTAGAGTCTTGGCTGTGGTGCTTAGGAATATCTTAAGTATGCTTAGTATTGTAGTGAAACCCATTTGCTGCTCACAATATATTATTAATTGCTAATGCAATTATTTACTGACCCCTACTAACTAGGAAGGGTCTAGTATGGGTCGGATAAATGATGTCTAGATGGGCTGCCACCACCTACAGGTATTTCCGTCAATCAACACCCTGCACGCCGTATGCAGAGTAAGTGGCCTGTCCTCACTTCTGCGTGTTGGACTCTGGACCGCGCTTATATTGGAATCCTGTGTGATTGGGAGAGGAGCCAGGGTCTGCTCTTCATGGGACATCGTTCAAGCAGTCCATATTGCATGGCCAATCCGATGGTTAGGTGAAAGCATACCGTTATATCGTGCTGCTAGGTCTGTCAAATCAGCACTTTCCAGTGAGGCATGTTGAGCTGTAGGCGGTGTACTGAGTACATATATGCATCAACCTTCAGTAATCACTATAGTCTAAGAAATGATTTTAATCACCACCTATATAATCCTATAGATATTGAATTGATATTTCAAACTCCGAGAAAAGGCGTTATGGGCAACAACAAAGGCGATTGCAACAAGGAGTGCTGCCACCATCACAATGAGAGCGGAGCATCTCAGGCTGAATGCAAATCCTGCCATTGTAAGACGGAAAGTAACCAGCACAATGAGGCGTGAAAATGTGAAGGAAATATGTCTAAAAATGGGCTCTAGGCCCTGAGACATGAGGCTAAATACTAAGCCTCCTTGTCTTGAATCTCCACTGGTTTAATTAATTGTTACATATTTGGCAACTTGCATATGTTATGAGTCTAAGTGTCAGGTGGATCAGTGCGAACCAATAGTTAACTAGTAATACCAAACATTAGGTCAGCTAGAGGGGTCAGCACAACAAGCCGCATAATCATAGCCACAACCCAATTACAAAACCAGATATCCACGATTTTCCTTTATCTCAGGGCGATTTATTCGCTTCTGCACCTCTTCTGCAATGAGGATGCTCACTGTAATTCGAGAAGAGATAGCCAAGACCAGACCAGACAGCGGCAGTCGCCACGATGTATTTATGTTCCCAGAGCCAGCTCCCACGAGCGCCAGCCTCCAGAAAAAGCCAAGAATGGGGGCCGGGCCGCCAAGTGAAGGAGAGCGACAAATGGTACGCACCTGCAAGCTCATCTAGCGTGGTACAATAGTAGAAACAATCCCTACCTCCTTCTCTGTTTGTGACTATGATCCCACAACATTCACTTAAAGTCGCAATCAAGTCTCCAAGCCCGACTCGTGGGTATGAGTTCTGATATTAGACCCAAAGCTGACCCGTGGCGAGGCCTAATCACTAGCTAACAAGATATGGGGCGAGCTGGTTTGACCAATCAGGGGTGGGAAAAGGGAGCGGCGGTGCAGCGCTTCACATACTAGGGACTAGGGACTAGGCCTCCTCCAGTTGTCAGATGGTCATTGCCATGTGACTTGTGTTTCAGCTAACTGTAGTCGGCGCGCAATCTCACCTGAGGCGGGGTCGAATATGGTCTTCTCTTCTCTCGTTTAACCGAGATACAAAATCACTATGGCAGACCATCTCTTCTCTCCTGACGAGCCTTCAAAGCCTATCCGGATTGAGTATCACGGTCCGCTATACGACGGAGGCGACTGGGATGAGTATCCCACGCGCAATGGCTGGGAGTCAGAGCCAGGGACACAGAGGTTCCCTCCAGGCCAAATTCCTCAGGAGTTCCAACCTGCAATTGAGTGTTGGCTCTATTTCGGCATGCTCCACTACGTTTTCGGCGACCAGCTAAACCAGTGCGACTTTCTTCTCCGCGAAAGTGAAAATGACGAGGAAGGCCAACAGCAGTACATTTCGACAAAGTATCTGGAGAGATACGTGGGTAGTACCGAGAAGTGGCAGAACACCGGACTAGGCGCGCGGTCTTTCGGGATCGTCAGGCGAGTCTGCGAGCACCTTCAAAGATATCACCAGTACATACGGGCTGAGATGTGCTTTGCCATTCAGCTGGCCTGTCAAGCTCTCTGGAGCGTTGCGGAGAAGCGTGATGGTCCGCAGACCGATTCGGGCACCGTCAAGCTCTGGTTGTTTCCCAGAGACAGAGAGGCTGAGCAGATGGTAAGGGGTGGATGGTGTCCGCTAGACGCGGAGAAGTGTCGTAAGATTGGTGTTGAAGTGGACACCCCGGCGTATTTGCTGCAGCTTCAACGGAAGAAGCCCGCTTGGAACAAAAGGACGCATGAGCGTTGTAAGAAGACGGAATGTGTCGCAGACAATGTCGATGAGAGCCTCTATGTCACTCGCCACCTGCAGGAAGATTGTAAGTGTGAGCACCTTCACGCAGACGTTGAAAAGTTACATGAAGTTCTCCTGGGTGGAGGGATACCTCTTGTGCAGATCACACCTCGTGTCGAGGATGAGCCCGACAATCAGGGCTATGAGATTAATATCGTGAAAAAGCGTGTCAACAAGCGATACGTGGCCGTCTCCCATGTATGGGCTGATGGGCTGGGAAACCCGCATGCTAACTCTCTGCCGACGTGCCAGTTGGGTCTTCTTTACGAGCGGGCAAGGCTCCTCCTCACTGACAAGGAATATGTCCCTCAGAATGACACCGGGTCATTTAGGCCGCTGCACACTGCTGCTGCCCGCTTTGCGCATTTCGCAGGCAATTGGCGTGGAGACAGTTCAGTCTTGCTGTGGATCGATACGCTGTGCATCCCACATGAACGCGAGGTTCGCGGTTTGGCAATTCAACGCATCCGCGATGTTTATGTCGGTGGTAAGTGCGCTGTGAATAGATTCTGGAAATTTATGGATGTATAGACCTAACCTAACCGATTACAGCTTACCGAACTATGCTTCTGGATTCGGAGATAAAGCAGGTCGACTCGCGCTCCGCAAGCAATTTGGAACTTGTTCTTCGGGTGCTGTACTGCTCAGGCTGGATCCGCCGGCTATGGACACTCCAAGAAGGATTGGCAGCCAAAAGCCGACTATACGTGATTCTGGCTGACAAAGCAGTCAATATTTCCACAATCGCCGACGAGCTCTTTGCCAAGCTTAGCCAAGGAAAGCTTCCTATCTTCCAGGAGAAAATTGCCCGGTACGCTGCCGGCGTTTGGTACCAGTATTTCCAAGGCTCTATCGAGTACGCATCCAAATTCGATCGTTTCGTGAACGCCGTGACAGGTCCCTACTTCGACATCTTCGTTGACGATAATGCGAGCATTTCGCAATTTAAGCTGGTCTCTTGGAACTGGTATAATGTGGCAACACGAGCCTCTAGCAAGGACGGCGACCGTCCGATCGTGCTAGCAGGTGTCCTGAATCTGGATGTGAAGAAGATCCTCAAGGTGAAGGGGGCTGATAACCGCATGTGGAAGTTGTACAGTATGCTGGACGGGTTCCCTTCAGACGTGCTGTTCCACGATGAGCCACGCTTTGAAGAAGACGGCGCCCGATGGGCGATCAAGGTGTGTCGGTTTACGGAAGAAATTCGCTATCTTACGGGTGGAAGGGGGTTAATCACCCCTTGGGGGCTGCATGTCACACAGTATCGCTCTTGGATATTTCCATCCCGCATGGTATTTGATCTCCGCCGCATCGATGACGACGATATGCAACAGGTCTGGGAGCAGTGGCTTACTGACTGCCACATTTCTTTCGAGGGTGTGGGAGAAGTTTTGCATTTGGGAACGAAGATTCCAATCGATTTTAAGCCTGATGAAACGCATGGAATTATCGTGAGGGAATATAAGCATGGTCGTCCCGGTACAACACACCCGTGTGTATCGGTGTCGCTAAAGCGAGCAGAGAATGAAGTGCATTATGCGCGATATTCCAGCCTGGGAACGGTCAAGTCATTTACCATAGGCGCGTCAAGCCTCCCTGATGAGGGCTATTTGGTGGGAGGCACCTGGGATGACCTACAAAAGCGTGACTGGGTCGTCGGTTGACTGAACCTCACGACTACAGACCAAAGATTTTCCAGATTCTATGTTTCCTTATTTTGGCTACTTGGTCAAATGCTGGGGCAATATCCGCGGGAGCTGGTTAGATAGCTGAGCTGCTTGGATTTATATAAGTTCAACACTTCATCACCCCCTATCCCAGCTAGGACCTAGACAAAATAGTGCAACTCAACCCTTTTTGGTAGATCTCAACACAGATCCCACCAGGGAATGACATTTTAGTGTGCAACGGCTTAGCAACAATACTTAATACCAGATGGTGGACACGCATTGGGTTAATGAGGCAGTGCCCATGACAGGGATATTATGGGCTCTTGGAGCGAGTTGCGACAGAGGAGGGCACTGCGTCCTGTTCTACCCGGATTGCTAAAGAGGCGGGGGTTGAATCAGACGTTAAACTCACTAAGACTAGGATGAATAGGACAGGCTTTATATTTAGTCACTGGCAAAGCTATAGGGATAAGCGGACATCTTCAGCCAGGCTATGGCAGTGCTCAGCCTTGGGGTACTGCTAGAGTATCTAGATAAGTACTATATTTAGATCACAGATTCATGTTATATCATCAATCGCTAAGAGCTTATGATTAAAATTCGGGCCTCTATGCACTTTAGAAACTCTAGAAATAGCTCTAAGTAGCTCTTACTCATCTATTTGCCAGCAAATACGAGGTTAAATAGCCTCCTGGTTACATCAGTATAGGTCAGAGGTCACCGCATGTGCCATCAGCCTACATGCTAAACCAAGGCCGGTGAAACGCGATATGAGCTCTCCCTTCATGGCTTGCAAGGCATCCCATCTTTTCTTCTTCCAAGTTTAACTCTTTAAGTCACACACTATGACTTTTTACAAGATGTCTTCGCTTTGTTTCCCTCTACCACCTTAATCAGTAGGTCACTCCATACCACTGTTACTACCCAGGAATGCCCGTTCATTAGTTTCCTCTCGCCTGCGGTCGTTGTGTCTGCTACGGAGAGCTTTCTCAGCCGTTCATTGGTAACGGTTAGCGGCTTTCGAGTTCATTATTGCAATGCCACGTCAATCCCCTCACGCTATAGAGGGGTAGATGCATGCTTCAAGTATCTGATTGGTTGGTAATGCTAAATTCATTCGCCCCAACCACTTATAAAAGGTCGAACAGGTAATCGAATTGGTTCATTGCTCTATTATTTCATCGTGAATAATCTGCTTCCCGCACAGATGTCTTCAAAAACGGAACCTCAAGGGAGTCACGCCCATGCTTTTACCGCGGATGTTAACAATACATTTGAAATTTTCTCTCACCGCGCATTGACTAGAGAAGCACCGAGTCCCCAGGATCGCAGGGACCAGAGGCTCTCCAATGATATAGTAGAGTATCTGCTTAGAGAAGTTCCGGAATTTCGGCGATTATCAGAGCTCCGGAAAAAGGTAAGGGCTCTGTGAAGATCTCTGGAATCCTGGGCTGATTGGCTAAAGTAGGGGTGGAATAACCCAAAAGGCGACCGGTTCTTTGAAAAGCAGCGCCGAGCTGCCGATCACGCCGATGACAAGACAGCTAAGCATTTCTACAAAATGATGCAAGACATAGGACGAGATATGCACCGACTTACAGGCGTCTTCCAAATCAAAAGCCCCAGTCCGGATCAAAATTGTATACTCGACATGTGCATGGCTCCGGGAGGCTTCCTTGCGACAGCATTGCGTCTTAACCCTGAAGCCCATGCTTTGGGGTTCAGCTTACCCAAGTGTAATGGAGGACATAATGTTCTTCTACCGAAGCATCCCCGTGTTACACTAAAGTTCCTTGACATCACAATGTTAGCCGCAGATATGGGGCTATCAGATATCCCGTCCGAGCACCCAGACACTAGAAATTTCCTACCTACCCAATTCGAACCGGGGCAGGTTTTTGATCTTGTTTTATGCGACGGTCAGGTGCTCAGGAATCATGACAGGGCAGCCTATCGCGAGCATAGGGAGGCAAGAAGGTTGACCATTACCCAATTGAGTCTTGGGCTTAAGCACATCAAGCCAGGAGGAACTATGATTGTCCTCCTCCACAAAGTCGAGTCTCTAGAATCCGTGCAACTCCTCTACATATTTGATAGGTTTGCTTCAGTGCGGCTCTATAAGCCTACGAGGGCTCACGCTACACGATCTTCCTTCTACATGCTGGCAAGCAATATCAGGTCTGATTGTGCAGAGGCAGCCATGGCTATTGCAAGGTGGGAAAGTATGTGGAAGATTGCGACCTTCGGCACAGATGATATGTACGAGAAAGCTCTTACTGAGGACGGCTTACATGCTGAAGTTCTATTGAGGGAGTTTGGTCCTAGATTAGTCAGGTTGGGCAAGAAGGTCTGGGATATCCAGGCGAATGCGTTGGCAAGGGCACCTTTCTTGAAAGAAAATCCAGTCGGGCTCGGAGGAATGACTGTTCAAGAAAACACAACTCAGTAATACATAGAGTCTGACGTCTGACTTTCAAAATAATTCCTGTCTTGGCTTAATGCCTTGTACTCTTCAAGCATTGGCATCCAGTGAATCAGAATTACTGCCTAGAGTAGAAGCTGTAGAATTGAGGTTGCAAGGTGATGCAGACACTTTCTCCTCTGCCAGAGACATGGGAATTAAAGAACAAAGTCATAATCGATAAGAAACTGGGCGGACAGTATTAGATAGCCATAACTGCATCACTAAAAGAGAGAAAGATGTGAATATAGTAGAGACCGCATAAGCTCTAGCACTTCAGCTTCTAGTATAGGTTAGAAATTGCAGGAGTCACATGCTGTTAGCAGCACAAAGCCACACATTCAGAAGGCTTAATTCCTCCTTCAAATATGTTAGCATTAGTGACCCAGCGGGTATTATGTTATTATTTCTTTGATACATCTCGAAAAAAAAGTCGTCGTTTTCCTTACGCCAGTCAGACAAGGCTCCCTCACGTTCTTCTACATCACTGACCATAGACCACTTTAAATTCGTTGACAGTCTCCTCAGGATCAATCTGTTGGATGACCGTATTGCATATCAAGTTAGCATGGCGGAACAACTCTAACTGGGCCAGGAAAAGGCTCATAAGTTTGCGTCTTAATGCCAGGCTGATGTGCCACGGTACCAGGAATTGGTTGAATGCAAATGTGGTCACGTTCGCCGACAGAAAGCAATCACTGGCACACTGTTTTCGTTGTGTCCCCTCTAGGGGCCTTGAACAGGAGTGGGTTGAAATTGCAGTATCTGCAGTTTAAAAGGGGCTGCAATTCCTGAACAGATGACTGCGGACGACAGTCCATGCCTCGCCTTATAGGCAAGCAGTGCTGGGCGGCGATACGTGTGGTAATAACTGAGGAAATGAGAATTTGTCTTTCCGTAGAAAACGGGTATACATCTTACGCATGGGATTTGGGTCAACTTAACTTGAACTTCTGCACAGTGATCTTCTACTTCAATCACTCGTTTCTGGTTTGATGGAGTCCGATCTCAGTGCCCAATAGGTCTCTAGTTTATTCCCGCATTATATCCAAGAAGACGCGCCCCAAGATCTTATCTACAGCCATTCAACAAGTCCCTGGATTTGAGCGTTTGTTTCAGAAACCGTTTTACCGGTTCTGGCTCGGAAATCTCTACCTAGTTAGTATTCTATGTAAAATGATAACGTAACGAAGGTCTGGTTTGTCTCACCCACTAGCTTACGAGACACCCTACATATTATGAAATTAGGCTGCAGTTCGGCATCTCCGGAGTGTTATCCTCTCGTATAAGACGATCTACATACGGAAGGTCATACGATCTACCCAAATGGGTAAGCGGTAAATTATATCAACAGTTTTAGCTTTCTTCTCTCAGTCATTCCTCGCATTAGTCTTCTCTCAGCTATTTTCCTTCCTGTCATTCTAAGTTGATAACAATGCCCGACGACAGGATCAAGGAATGGATTCGGGATCGCAGACGGGAGCAGAATAAAATTGCAAAACGGCGGAGTCGTAAGCTTTGCACCGCCCAAGATGGACTGAACCTTTTGCTGACTCAAAACGCCCAATAAGGTCAGCGACAGAAGGCAAAGCGACTGAACACTCTGGAAGACAGCGGCGTCACATTACTTGACACGTCTAGCACTTCTCTAGCCTCGAGTCAAACTGCCCTCACAAGGTGGCATCATGAATTTTGAACCAAAGGGATGTTCTGCTAACGGTTCACAGACAGCTTGGGTGCTGTAATCGCATACATGAAACACAACATGCTCAAATGGCATACTCAGAGTTTATAGGTTGTTCAATAGCCGCGACGAACCCTAGGTTATGCCGGCCTCAACAAGTAACAGCATTTGTTTGTGTTCTTTAGGCATTCCGATTGCTGAGTTACTAAGACGAGAAGTTACGTGGATAAGAAAACAAATAGTCCCCATGGGCAGTGCAGCCATTCCCACCGGCCCCTTACCGCAGCCTGGACCCTGCTTTATTCGGAGTTACCTCACTTTGCGCAATATCCACCTGAACCCTGGCGGCAGCATAGGGAAAGACACTGCACTGACTCTGACTCTATTTTGCGGGCCTCTCATTTATCCCATGTCTCTCGATGATCATTGAGGTTTGTTGTAGTGGGTCCGACATATGTTAGTTTCTCCCACAACGCAGATATTTCACGAACCAATGAAAGCCCTTTTAGCCTGATGCTCTGAAGTGGGGCACGAACTGTAGGTGGGAGCCAACATCAACAGGATCCTTCGTGGAACTGTGAGGAGAATTAATGTGGGCTATATACTGCAGATTTATGACATGCCGTACCTTGAAGTCATCGGGCTGGGTGGCTAACATGTATAATGTCGGAAGTGCCATGGGCTACTATAGCCATAGTGGGAGGCATGTTCCTTGCTATTGTGACGTTAAGTCGGTATTTTCCGGGTGAAGCAATTGCCAGGAGACTGAACTCGGCATGCTTGTTCGTGGAACTTCTCCCACTACGTATACACGTATACTTGACGTGAGGGGCCGGATCAGCGTAACATTAGACGGATTCCCTTCTTCGTCAGCGAGGGACAATCCCGCGGCAAATTGTAGGTCAGGAAAGTCCTCCATCCATTCAAATTGTTGCACAGCTATGCTCACTGAAGCCGTACAGAGCATCCCCGTATGCACGTCTCTGGAGACAGAGAACTTGAAGGTAGTATTTGCGGAGTCACTCGGACCCGCTGAATCAACTTGCTCCCAACTTCGAACCATATTCATGACTCGTAGGCGCGATCCTATTGTCCTAAGTTGCTAGGAGAGGCAGTATAGAGGCAGCATAGAGGCAGTATAGAGGTTCCCATATGCAGGGTAGCGAGACCGGTCAGCGGCGATGACCACATGTGAAGACAGCGAGCGGCCTTTATGTATCTTCCCCCATCACACACTGTGTGTGGCGCACAGCGATTAATTAACTACCGCCAATCCGATTACCTGGCTTTGTATCTGGCCCAACCTCTGGTCCGGTCTTCCTGTATATACGGAGTAAGCCAATTAAGCATCGCTATATTCCTTTCTCGGGTTACCATGGGTTACCCGCCAACCCGCCAAGAACCCAAGGTATCATAATTTACTATAATGCACATGAGATACTTTTTCTACATGATCAATCGTAGGTGTGACTCTTTATGGAAGCGAGTCCGGGTGGATCGGTCCTTTGCAGTCACAAATAACAGTGGCACTCTACGGCTTTCAACCCGATCTCGATCCCCCTCCGCAGCTGGCTTCCAATGGACAGCAATCGAACAAACTAGTCGGGATACACTGACGTCTATGGCAAGTTCATCAATTGTAATAGAGCCACTCACTTTCTTCGGCGGCAGCAGATTATTTAGGCGCAAATACTCCGTCGGATTTCCCTGACGGAAGGCAAGCCGCAGGGACCAGACCACAAGATCTGCCCTAGGCTCTGACTAAAATCACGCTTTCCAATATGCTCTAGGATATTGAAATGGACACTTCGCCCTCGCACCATAAATACCACACACCGGAGAGAGCAACGCACGGATACGTGGGCTAAAGATTTCAGCCAGATTTGCTAATAGTTGAGATATAGCAGCGTAGTATCAAAGTGAACACCAAGCTTGAATGGCCAGAATCAGAACAAGGCAACGCATAGTTAGCACATAATAATTTGCTCAATAGTGCTCAGCCCCACCAAGAATGGCGCACTGAAGGAGCAGATAACATATTTAAGCTGTAAGTAGGTAAGCTGATGCTCTTAAATACCTCATTAACTGTCCCTACTCCTCCTGGCACCACAACCACTACCACGGTCCGTATAACAGAACATGCAACCGCCAAGTCAGATGCTTTGAGTGATTCGGGCTGCACAGATTCAAAAGTAATGGTCGTTGGCGTTAGCACTGGCGTTGGACTAGGTGCATGTCTTGTAACATCATTAGGAGCCATGTGGTCTCAAAGACGGAGTATACCAGCGAAAGCTATAAGAGAATCAATAATTGGAGTAAACTGAATCACAAATGCTCAACTGTCTGTTACTCCTGCTGCTGCTGCTGTTGTACCTGTGGCAGAGCTTCCCTTAGTCAAAGCTCCAAGAGCGTTTAAGATGGGGACAGGAGGGTGATCTCAATCGGTCCAATCTGCCGTTCATGTGTATATATTCAACAGGCTTTCTGTATATAACATCGTAGGATTACCTACTGGGAGACTCTGAACCAGGTTTAATAGGAAGCCTAACAAAAACTAATATAGTTAAATGGCTCCCGAGCCTGTCCCTGCTTAGTCTGCTAGAATTACGGCTAGCATGGTTGTGCCAGATCCAAGAACCTCAAGCGCTGCCATTCTGGATGATACCGACGTTGCTCTTCGGGACTGCGTCAATAGTCTGGTAGTCTAAGTGTGCAGATCAATAAGCTGGGTATTCCTTTACTGCTTCCTATTAGCATTGACTATGTGAGCCTTCCTCGTGCCCAGACCATCAGTCAGAAGATTATTAAGGTGCCAGTGCTAATGAATGAGAGGGGAACAGGGTGGATGATATTGCTAAGCAGATCATCTGCAAATCCATACTGTAGGTAAGGCCGATTTCTCCTCCCAGCATGAGTTATCTGGCATGTACTCGTAAGGTGCAAAGTCATCCAAACAGGCTTTCAGTCATGAGGAGACAGAGGATCTGCATAGATAGTAATACACTGGAAAAAGAGTTAGAGTTAGACATAAAATATAATCTAATGATGGTGTATGGACGATCCTTGAGCCACACTTATCCTCACCTTTATATGAATGATCCACAGTGCTTGTCTCACACTTCCATTGTTTTCAGATGCTAACAGTGTCATGTGGTCCCTGCAATTTACATGAACCTCATCAACCCTATAATTAAGGAGAATTAAGGCTATTCATCCTATTCCATCTAGTCCTTGGGAACTAGCCTGCTCCGTTCATGGCATTTTATATATGACTCTAATGATGAAGTGGCAAACAGTGTGCTTCATCTGAAGAGTAGCACTGACTCACTTCTAGATTTAAATGGATTCTGTACCATTAAATGTGGAGTCCTGATCCTGGCAGGCTAAATTATTCAAGCTTATCTCACAGGAGCCTGATTCTGTTTCTCTATGGAGCTAATTCTTCATAAGACCGTCTCGGAAAATCGTGGCACCGTGAAGTTAGTTGGAGCTTGCCTTTTGCCCTGAGAGGGCCACCCAACCTGTCGAAGTAACCCGGTCCGTCCCGGTGTTTCCCTAGACCCCGTTTGATAAGAGAACTCGTTGCTAGCTATTTTTAACTCGTTCAAATATTAATAATCATATTATTATATTACTCCTTTAAGGCCCTATCAAATAGTATATGTTTTACTAAGATAAACCATACTGGTGGTGTTGACCTGATGCCATATTACCATATCCCAGTCAATTTGACAGCACCAGACTACCATTTCAGATCATCATTGGGCGGTTACTGAAAGCATGTTACTCAGTTTTCTCGCCTCCTATTGGTGGTTCTTGGTCAAACTTACCATGGCCAGCAAGGGCCAAAGGGACGCTATTAGTGGGAGTTTAAGCATGCCCTCAGGTATGTTCGAGATCGGACACAGACGATCTCAGGGAGCGGCAAGCGCGGTTTATGTCCCGGATGAGCTAGGACGAAGCATGCATGCCCCATCTTTACTAGGCTTACCAAGTGGTATTTCTACCCTTAATTGGAGCACAGTGGTATAATTTGTATACAGTAATTGCAATGGAACAGAAGTGATTCTGCGCAATTTTGTTGTAATTTTCCCTTCTGGAAAAATAAAGGTGGGAAGCGTGAAGGCAAGGAAGAAATGACTGTCTTCAGTGTTCTTAACCGGCAACCAAGGTCCATGTGGGAACATTGATACCGGCCTAAGCATCGAATGGATAGCTTGTATCCTTGCTGGTAGCAATTTAACGCATACTTTGGGATGGCCATAGCGACGCAGCCTGTGTAACCAATATTTTGCGCAAGGACAGCCACAATGGAGCTATTGCTCAAAGCTTCACGGTTACGTCAGAAATTGACCATAGCACAGGAGTTACACACTGTCTTAAAAAACAAATATCTGGCCAAAATGATGTCTACCTCATTGGTTAGTCGTCATGCTGTGTTTTCCCTTACCCACACATGTTAACCATGTATTATTCTGCAAGCAATGTGTGCATTAATGCATTACTGCAATGTGAGGGTAGTAAGTCTACTCTAATAACCAAACAATTAATGGGGACCCTGAATTCTGTATAAGTGCTGAAGTTATGATTTCTCTCTTTATGGCAATGACCGATCAGTCAGGACCATATGAACTTGAATTCATTTTGTACTCATCCTAGAGCTTCAGCCAGTTTGGCGCACGCAAACCAAAGTCAGTTGCTTTTAAAATATGAAATATCCTAAGGATTGATCCCATTCTAGAAAGATAGACTGGAAACATAAATGACTGGATCATTTCTTAGAATGCAATGAACTCATATATAACATCTACAGGTCTTGGATAATGCTTTTCTGTCTACAACTGCGACACTTCCACATGACCGTAAGGAGATTCTAATCATTATTGGTTAATGTCAATACAATGTTAACTTTGCTCTGACAAGTCTAATTTGAGACATGGAAAAGGGCCTATGAGCGAATTGGCAGAGCTCCAGTGTTTTGGAGACTTTTCCGTACTTTACTTGGCGGTGTCTCTAAGGATTCTTGAAAGGGAACCATTTTGAGTCTTCGACATCTGCAAACTCGCTGTTTTATGCCTGTAAAGTTGGAAGCGCTATTTCCAATATTACTTCACTGCAGGGTGGGCAAATCGGCAGGAATATATTGCCTTGGTCATGGATGAGGATGTTAAGGTCGCAAGGGATATGTACGCTCATGGCTCAATCATTCTTGGAATTTATCTCATATCATACATGCCAAATTCATTGCTGTTCATTGGTATTGAGCACACTTTGACTCGGCCGCTTTTCATGGAGTGATGTACTTAAGAAGGCTATCTTCCGCAGCATTATCAATCAGTTTAGTCTACACAGCAGTTGGACCTATTTATCAGGCATTGCTCCTTTATGCAGCTCCTCAGAAAATCACTCGCATATCCAGATCAAGATCTATATCGCGTATTTCGGAGTGATTCCAGTTGTTGCAGTTAACCACCGTCTTTGCTACCAAGCTTTACATTTCCGACTGTACTTTATTACTATCCAATCATGGGTTGCTTCCCACATGTTATCCAATATGTGAAGTCCTTATTCCAAAACCAGACGGCCAAGGAGTCAGAGATAGTAAGTAAAGATTCCTGCGTATTCTAAGCAGAATCCTCACCCATATTCCATATATCCTTCTAACTAACCTCTGCAAGGACGAGTCGCCGTATTCCTTGGCTGACGAGGCAGTAAATTGGTCAATACAAAGACCCTTGTCTCAGGATCATACCAGTATCAGCACAGTGGCTACAGAAATATTGGATGAAAATGAAGAGCAACGATCAATAGTAGTCAACGAAGAAATTACCGGACGAAAACTAGGGCAGGTGCAGACTATGGTTCCTTTAATGCAGCTGAGCAAGGTCAGATTCGCCAAGTCAATATGGAGTTCATTCCCCGTCAGAATTGCCACCTACAAGTCCAAAAAAGGACAGTTGGTGAGTTTAGAGCATATATTTGATGATGGATGGGTAATATAAGGCTGATTTCCCAACATGTGATCTCTATGCTAACCATTCACAGGCCCTGTGTAGACTGATGGGAACCAGGGTTTATGGATTCATTCCAGGAGCATATCTCTCCAGCACAGTGCGCATAGTGTGTCCTCAGCAATTCCTACCGAGACGAAACTCTCTGTAAAACAGTCTATGGCTATCGCAGCTGTCCAATCTGGTCGTTTCTTGGGAAGGATCTCACCGTGGAAACCCTATTAGCTTTGCAATAAATATTTTGTTGTCGCCAGTGACCTTTACAATAATATCTCCGCTCAGTCATTCATGATAGCTGTTGTTTGCGGGTGGCCTCTAGAAACAGCGTCTTCCGCAGTCCGGAACTCACTCAGCTGTCCGTTCAAAGTCACGGTGGCCACTTGGGATAAGGTGCGCGCCAGGCGCTGCACATGAGTGACATATCTAGGGTGGCTTGGGTCGAAGTCCACGTCATCTGTAATGGCATCGCGAAGGTTCTTCGTTTTGACAAGCATGCAGTATTCAAATAATGCAAGAGGGGCGAGGTGCTGCCCACGCCATTTGTAATTGTCAAAAACGCTTATGGGGCTGGTGTCACCAGTTTCATATGTGCAAGCTTCCTCTGCCATGGGATCTGATGAGCGATGAGTGTCAAGCTTATGTGGCTGAACGATCGCCCGGACATAATACCTTAACCACCAGAGGTTGATGCGGATGAAATTGTAGTTGACTGTGTAGTAGGTGCGTAATTGGAGCAACATACTGGCGACCTGCACGCCACTGACCTCTCGGTCATGAGAGAGGGCGTTAAAGCAGCGAAGCGCAAAATTTTCCATACCTTTTCTCGAAGTCTTAGGCCTGTCGACGTTGGCGGCTCAGAAACTGTTGCTTTCTCAATGGACTGTTTCAACAAAGCCGCCTTGGCTACCACCTGCCAAGGAGAGACATCGCCTTTCATGGTGTAGTTAGTGATGTAGTAGATCAGAGACAAGGACTTAGAGACTGTTGGAATCAGAGAGATGTTCCAAGGGTTGATCCGGGCATAGTTTCGAGCGAGGTGAATCAGTCCGAACTCATCTACCTTGGAGGCAGGGATGAGGTCTCGAGGAATGCCAAATCGACAAGCGCTGTTGGCAGATCCCATTTGCCGGTACTTGAAGCACGTGGCAAAGTGACAGGTCGAATGGACTTGCATTTTACAAGCGACACAATTGCTGTCATGGGATAGTCGGTGGCATAAGTCGTGATTGGATTCTACGTCTTTGGCCGATGGCGATACGTTGGGAATATTCATCTCGGGGTGCTGCGAAATGCTGCTATCAATGCCATGCGTGATGATCAATTCCAGGTATTAAATCATGTAAGCCGCAAAGTCGCTGTCCCGTAGGAGTCGATTCTGCAAAGCGGAGAAAGCCAGATTGCCCCTCGCCCATGCTAATCTGTGGAGATGTAGCATACCTTGACCATTTGTCTTGACCACAGCAGAATGGTCTGGTTCTGCGTCTTCTGAGGCCCTTAAACCCTTTTTTTTTTTTTTTTTTTTTTTGTAAATAATGCGCCAATGAAGTATCCAATGCCTTAGTCTGAACAGCCAAAGCCCTTGGTGGGCCCTCTGGAAGACAATACCCAGACAACGTAGGTGGATCAGGCCCATTGAGAAGTTCATTTTCCCATACTTCCTACATCTCTTCATGACACGGGAAGAATCCCGGACAATGATGTCGGGTATGTTGCTGGTTGACATGTAAGGTTCCCAGCAAGGAATCAGGAAGTGGGTCTTTTGCTCAGGCCACAAGATTCATGATCTGTTTAATGTGTCTCTAAAGTGACTGATCGTCAGCACTACTGCATGTCAGTTTCTAGGCGCGACCATTCGCAGATCCAATGGAAACGTCCTTTTATGTTGCTAACTAAGATTGTAACAATCTCTGGAATACTAAGGCTTCCTATATCTTAAATGGAACTAGTACATTCGCTGGATAGTGCACGAGTGCCTTGGTTGCGTACAAGCGAGTAGAACGGTATTGTATATTAGGGTCTGGAAATAGTCTCCAAAAGTAAGCTGGGTGATGGAACCATCCTGTACGTTTGGTATTTCTGAGAAGCGGAAATAACACGGAGCTTTTGTTTATCATGAGAACTGAGATCTATCCCTGCATTATGGGAAGAGCCCAAAAGCTGAAAACGAGCCAACCAGAAAGGCGATCAGGCTTGCAAGAATACCGGAGGGGCCATGAGTAGCACAGAAATTGCAAAAATAGCTGTAGTGTTGAGTAAGGGCGAACCGACGATGTCGGGGATCAGAAGGGTCAGTGACTTAGAAATTAGTTACGTTAACGTTTGTGGTCAGACTCACATGGAATGTCACAATGTTGTCATGGGATCCTTCACTGAGCATAGCCCATCCACTGTAGAATCTTTTCACTGAATCTGATATTCCAAAGTGGTAGCTGTAAGGGAAGAAAAGGGTATATATAAAGGCAATGCCATCTCGCACTTAATCAGTTCAGACAACTACCGGTAATCCTTGTGGTTATATTAAATACTCAGACATTGCCCTCTTAAGCTAGGTATACAATGGTGAAAGCACTGATAATCTTTGTAGTCGCGTGGGGTGAGTTTCCTGTTCTGTCAAACATGATCCAACTTTAAGCTAACAATGGCTTGAACAGCAACGTTTATAAGCACGTCCTGGGCCCAGTCATGCTCCCCCGCAGTAGGTCATCTACCTGTTATCCTGAATATATGTGACTAGTTTGACACTTTGAAAGTGCCCTGCTGGCTTGACTTGCTGTAGCGGAGTTTGCAGATTACTGACTATTGATACTCAAAATTGTGGAGCATGTACTCATACCGTATGTTTCCCTACTTGCTTAATATATGAGAATTACTGACCATGCTTGTATAGTGCCCAGCCGGCTCAATCTGCAGTAATGGCGTTTGTGCCTGCATTCTTAACAATAACCAGGCACCCTGTGCTGGTAAATGTGTACGTGCAACTACTTTTAAGTTGTAAGTGATACCTGATTTATGACTAACTTCTCTTGGAAGTGTGCATCTGGTCAGACATGCTGTAATGGTGTCTGCACAGCTCTAAACACAACATCTAACTGCGGAACATGTGGCAATGTTGTAAGTATATCAAAGTATTCCCCATGATATTATTGTTAAACCCTCTACAGTGCCCAGCAGGTCAAGGATGTTGCAATGGTGCTTGCACAGCACTAAATACCGCATCTAACTGTGGAGCGTGTGGCAATGCTGTAAGTCAGCACCTGGCATGGAAAGACATGAGCAATACACTAATGTAGATAGTGTCCTACCGGTTCAACTTGTGCAAATGGTGTTTGTATTTGTGCACACACTGGACTGCCTCCCTGCAATGGGCAATGCGTGAGTAGATTTCCAGCTCCCATCCCCTACAGAAGCATGACAACCTGACATTGTGCTGGCTGAAAGTGTTCAGGTTCAGGTCTTGCGTGCTGCAATGGGGCCTGCACTAACTTACAAAATAATGAGGGCGGTTGCGGATCCTGTGGCACAGTAGTGGGTCCTACCAATGAAGATCTAACTACCGAGTGATCTTATGACTGACTTGGCGACTTTAACAGTGTGCAGCTGGTCGCAGCTGCTGTGGCGGGACTTGCACTGACGTTACTACCACCACTAACTGCGGATCATGCGGCAATGCTGTGAGCCTCTTGCACATTTACTTACGAAGTCATAACTAACCCTAGCTTCGGAATAGTGTGCGGCAGGTCAGAGCTGCTGCAATGGGGTCTGCACTGATGAGGCTACCGACACCTCAAACTGTGGAGCATGTGGTACTACTGTGAGTCGGCTTGCACCATTTTATAACTTTACATCTATAGCTGACTTAGTATGCTTGAAGTGTCCAACAGGTCAAGGTTGCTGCGCCGGGACTTGCACAGACCTAACCACTACTACAAACTGCGGAACATGTGGTAATGCTGTAAGTCATTTACAATCTGTTGTTACCCATGAGAGCGTAGCATTAATTTCGGGTAATTGCTAGTGCCCTGCTGGTTCAACCTGCAGCAACGGTGCTTGTGTCTGTCCTAACACCGAATTGCCTCCATGCGGGACCACCTGTGTAAGTTATGCTTATTTCCTCTGCGGTAGAGCAGGAAACTGACTTTCTGTTATATAGTGTACTGATGGTACTCTTGCGTGCTGTGCCGATACTTGCACTAACACTCAGACCGATCCTGCCAACTGCGGTACCTGTTCCAATGCTGTAAGTCAAGCTCTTAATATTCATCACCGCATACAGTGGTCGAAAACTAAATTACTACTTCCCATAGTGCACCGGAGGTACACCCAACTGCGTTGCTGGAGTTTGTTCTGCGTAGGAACATTCGGAGAATTAGTGAGTTGAGCCAATATGTCAGAAAGTTGAACTACGTATTGACTTAGAACCTGTAGTTTTCCAAGAAACTCAATAACCGCCCGAATATACCATGGAATATGACGTGAGAGTTCAACTTTACTAACCTTTTCTTGCGGCACTCAATTCAACATCGGGGCGATCATGCACATCTATTGTTTTCCAATTGATCGTTTCATACTCTGCAATTTTCTCGTGTAATGCTTTGATGTGCCAGTGAGCTCAACCTCACTGGTAAACGTTGTCACATTTCGATTTTCCAACTACAATGGCAATCATATCTGAGACTTCTGAATGAACGAGTTATATGCGCTATTAAGAAATTAGTAGTATTGATAGAGAATTAATCTTGTGACTCTATCTCGCCACAGGGATCAAGCCCACAGCTTCGGCAAGTAGTCAACTTGATGTAGAAGCCTAATGCAACATCATCAGTGGATTTGACGATCTACTATCGGCTCGCTTTCGGCTTTCGGTCTGGGAAAAGGAATGTGAATGAATATATCAAGATCAAAAATGAGGTAGTGGCTCTAGGCTGACTATTGCGGTTCTGCTGTAGGAATAGCAACATGGTTTACTGGCTAGAGTGGAGCAGAGTGTTATCGGTGAAGGCCAATGTAAGTGCCAGGTATTAAGCGCATTTCATTATACCGCTCTTCTTACCACGTGATCACACTGTAGAGCTCTCCCTAGCAAGTAGATACCTCTGCAGTGATCATAGAACTATCGATTTCACTTCTGTGGCAAGGAGCCCAAAAAGCAGGCCATGAAAGCTTTCTAATCATGACCACCGAAGGGCGCCAGGGGTTCTGCAGTGACTGGAGGACAAGAGCTTGAGTTTACTAATTATTAGACTCACATTAACTTATCTTACCAGCATTTCACGAACAACTCACTTAATGTGATACTCTGAATAAGCTCGCGCGTCATATGGCTGGGAGCCTCTCCAAGGAGGCATCAATCCGCAAGTCAGACCAGGCTAAAACCCTGCTGGCGGGTGACTCTGCACACGGAGATTGTACGCCAGAATCGACATATCGTAGTGGTAACCTGCTGCATATTGTCCCTATGCTCATGAGACCCGAGGCAATGGTACACATTCTGCAACGCCTTCGCATTTGGTAAACAAGCTCTACTCCTCAGTGGAATGGAATGAAATCCTGTTCATTGCATCATTTATATGGGTGTCTTCAGCCATCAGGCCAATGCTGGTCGCCCTGGGTAAAGGAACATGGATATGGCACATTGTCTGAATATATGGTCGATCGATCAAGCGAAGAGCTATCTGGCGTACTCGACTTATCAACCGTGCTTGTGCTTACACGCACTTATGGGAAGATCAATGGACTTTCGACTAATCTCCAAAGTGTTGTATGCTGCGACACTAGGTTGAAATGTTGGCAGACTAATACCTATTGCAAAGGTACTTAGTCTTCTTATAAGGACACAATTCCAGCAGTATGTTCTGTAGCAGTTAAGCTCGGAAAGCCACCGCTTCGTGTCTAAACTACGGTTTCTACGTTTGTTTGGCCAGGGAAGCTCCGATTCCATAGCTCTAATAACCCCAAAACATGGCATGCCTAAATTGCTGAACTATGCTAGAGGAAAACAGCATAGCCCGCCATTAACAGTGGTAAGAGACATCAGAATGGCTTTTTGCATGGTTTTATATGCAATGAACATCGCATATACTAGAGCTCATCTGTGGGCTGACTTCTTTCCGAATTGTAGTTTTAATAATTTCGTATTGGCCTCACATGCGACATTCAACGCACCATGTAACTATTATGCCAGAGATATAATAGGCGGTATAGTACTGTTCGGGGCAGAAAAAAGTGCAAATAGTTTCAATCTCCTGGTGGCAGAAGCAGAGCCTGCATGCCGACAAAAGTCCCAGGTTATCTAGCCCTTCAGGGAGCTCGTTGAACATACATTGCACTACTATATCTACGATGCTGAAATTGTTGTCCGGCACATTCTTAGTCCAGTGGTTTTATGGTTGACAGATTTAGAATTAGTGTTGAAACAGAATAAAGGAATACTGCTCTCTTCAGTTTAGTAACAACGAATTGATATGCAATGGTTTCCATTCACTTATTTGAGGAAAGATATCCATCTTCCATGCAAGGACAAAGAAGTTTTCTGGTAATGACAGGCCAGTAAAGGCCGGACATTGGAGAGCCTACGCAGTTCCAGCCATTCTGTTGTGTTGACAGTTGCATACTCTTCTGTGTAAGTTGCATCTGAAGCAGTGACATGGCAGCTATGTTTGATTGATCGGACATCTCCAGCCCTGTAGTTAAATAGCTCGGTAGATGGGTTTGCGGCAGGTAGAGTCCGTAATTCACGCCCGATGGCTGGCCTAGATCTGACGGTGCTTGTAGGATCTCATTCGGGACATTAGGCAATGGAGCAGGCATGATGAACTGGGATGGTAGCGGAGAAAAGTTGAGGTGTCCGTGTATGGCATTCTCTTCCCATTCAGGCACATGGTGGTGTAGCTGATGGTTTACCAGCGTTGCTTTCCGAGAGAAACTGTGGAGAATAGAGGAATATTTTAGTTCCGAGCATACCTGTAGAGCGTCCGATCCTTCCTACCTCTTATTGCATAAATGCTCAGGGCATTTGTAGGGCTTTATCCCTGTGTGGCTTCGGCGATGGCGAGCCAAACTTGAAGTCTGTATAATAATTAGACATTGCCCATGGAAAAGCAAGCTTAAAAGTAGAATTTGGGCCTTTTAGTACTTACATCAGTGAAAGCCTTGCTGCACATACCAAAACCACATACATAAGGACGTTCTCCAGAGTGTGTTCGGACATGTACTGTTAGGGCACTGCGTTGGATGAAGTTCTTATTGCATCCATCCACTGGGCAGTGGTAAGGCCTTTCATTGGTGTGAATTCGACGGTGCCTACAGAGATCAGAGTTTCTCTTGAAAGACTGTAAACGAGGGTCATTAGTCAGTCCAAATCCTATCAAGTACTCGGAAACAAATCCACTGACTTTCCCACAATTTGCCCAGGCGCATTTGAAGCGTTTAACATTGTTTTGAGTCATCACTGCAGAAACCTTGCTTAAGGTCGGCAGGAATGATCAATGTAGAAAGGATTGCACGCTGAAGAGAGGGAAGGGAACATTATATGCTTAATTAAAAAACAAAGAAGCATGGAACCCATAATCAAAATTAGTGACTAGGGACATCCACAGACAGCAGTAACATAAACCTCCTCGACTGTTACACAGGGACTATTAATTGTGGTTCATGCACTAGGCCCATGCACTGTGGGCACTTTTGAGAGTTTAGAGCTTTAAACTTTGCAGTGAACAGGAACTCATGCATCTCAATGCGTGTATCTGGCATTCCTGGGATGTTGCTCATTGTACCTGCTAATAGAATTCGCTTAGTTTACTTTTGACGCCCAGCCACAATGCACAGCCAATTATTGAGTGTGTAAAATTCCTATCGATATTGCAAAATTATGGGGTCATGATTCCTAGAATCTTAATCTGGCATTGCTTTAGAATACTTGTAGCTGACACTCGGAAGAGCTTTCACTCTCTACGATGTAAAGCTACGACTGACGCTAGTATGTAGATGGGCCAGCCCATAATGTTGCGAATGGGAATCACTGCTCGAGGTCAGTGGATATGACCATAGGGCCCTATATAAGGAAAGGAAGAAGTTGCTATTACGCAGGGATAAGCATCGCGCATAAAGGAGGCTATAGCAATACTGCAGGGTTAATTTCTGACAGAGACCGAAAAGACGGCTATTTCAGAGGGTAAGCCTAGCCTCTAGCATTGTCTTCTTAACATTCTACTCCGTACTATTCCCTCTTTCCTATTTAGTTTACTGCACAATAGGACTGGTTGAGTTAATGCTAGTGACATAGGTTGGGCAGAACAACTAAAGCTTTCCCTTTTTGTCTTATTGCATAAAATTCTTGCCACACGTCACACAGTGTCTGATGACGGCAATGGGTCTCGACTTCGGCATTCCATAATCCGCCGAGTAAACCCCGGACGCTTAGGCCAACGCAATACTACAACAAAGCCTATCATTTAGCAGGCCTTATTGGCAATCATCCAAGGCGCACCTTTACATTTATGTTACGTGACACAGACATTTCTACGGATATGACCTTAGCGCCCGTTGGTAATTTACTGCGAGTTAGTGAGTATCATTGGCAGGTAATAAGTAACTGCCTATTAGCATTTGAGGATATTTTGGTTGAGGATTTCATTTAAGGCACAAGAAAATACAACAAGGAAGGTCAGGCTTTCAATATTGTTCGTAAGTATTATCAACTGATACGTAATTACAGGCGTTTTTATGAGAACCTTGCCCTCCCCAAGCCTCCAACAGGCGCTCCAGCGCCAAAGCTTTTCTTCAACGAGATTGCTCTTAGGAGCGCATACGGGGAAGTCAGCTCAATAAATCTCCTCTCGTGGTAGAGCGTTCGAATAGATAAAATTCTATTGTGCTACAACGCGGTTGTAATCTAGATCGGGATCGACCGGAGAGGCAAGTAACTAACGGCAATAGTCAATACGCGCAAGGCGTCAGACTACAGCTTGCTGAGTTACCACGGTGGACCGTGCTCTAGGGACTCAATGTGCCATGTACTTTTTGTTCTTCGCTGCCGAATGGGTTGGGGGGAGCGAAGTCAGAATTCCATAGATCCGTAACCGCAACAGCGCGCCTACAATCGCCCACAGGCAACGACGTAGAGACTATCCATCATCCGTCCTCTTCGACAACTTAACTCACAAAGATGTTCCACTCTCCTGTCATTATCCACTTTTAGGATTTAAAGGATACCGATGAAGTCAGTTGCTAACGGCCTTCAAGTCCTTCCCTTGTTTTATCTGGCTAGTTCGAGGGTAGATACATCAGCTCCCCGAGCATAGGAGATGCAAGAAGAGCGCCAACAATGCATTGTTACTGTCATGGGTTCTTATCTGTCTTTCCAGACCACGAGGCCAAATCTGCCAAGGCTTGAACTAATGGTGCAGAGCTTGGTAGACAATGTAAAAACTGGCCGATATTGCAGTAACTTTTTCAATGGACGATTCTGGTGCTGACTGCTATAAGTACTCACGTAGATGCAAATGGATATTGGTAAACACTGGCTTCTTCATATCATGTGCAAATCCCCCCGGCACATGTTGGACGTGTCGCTGGGCACTGTGTAGAATAACAGATCAACTGCCTGCTATAGTGTAGTAGGAAAAGGAGAGAACGCTAACATACCACATTACCACATACTCCACAGTTATTGGGACTTGATTGAGTGGAAACACAAACTCCAGCACAGCATGCAAGAGCATTATTCAGGCACTAATGTGACACCTAGCATTAGCCTAGCATCATGAGAAACAGAAAGCAACAGCTCGGAAAAGAAAAGAAAATTAACTTACACATGTCCCATTACAGGGAGGCAGTCCAGTGTCAGTGCAAACACAACGACCATTATCGCAGGCTGAGGAAGGGGGGCACTAGTAGGGGTTGGTGGCTTAACATCTCCCCTATCGCAATAGAAAGCTGTAGCAAGCTCACGTTTGTATTGCATGTTCCACAATGATTTGGATCAGTGTTCAGGTCAAAACAGTCAATATTACAGCAGCTTTGACCATCTACGCATTGCTAAATAGAGAAGAGATCAGCCACCAACAGTATGGTAATAGAGGATAGCGGGAGTCCGACTTACGCATTGCCCGTTACATGGAGCCTGGTTGTTAGCAACGCAGATACAACCGCTATCGCCGCATATAGAACCAGCTGGGCACTAGGGATATCCAGCATGAGCCATTTGTATGCTTATAGGCTATACACGGACCATGGTGACATGAGATCACCAGCTTGACTTACACACTGCCCATTACAGGGGAGTTCTTCGCTAGCTGTGCAGATACATGCACCATTACTGCAAGTGGTCCTAGCTGGACACTGTAGAGTAGAACGCGGTTATTTATATATCTTGAATGAAACTGAATCATCAGGTTGAACTTACAATATTTCCGCACGTTCCACAGTTATTATTGTCTGAACTGAAATCCGGGCAGACTCCATGACAGAGAGGTTGTCCACTGTTGCTGCATATACAAGAACCAGAACTGCATGTTGAGCCAGTTGGGCACTAGATGGTAGCGAGTTAGACATCCGGCTTTTCTATCAAACGTACCTTGACATATCGAACTTACAATATTGCCACAGTTTCCACAGTTGTTAGGGTCAGAGCCTGTACTAGTGCAGACTCCATTACAGAGGACCTGCCCACTGCTGCAGCTACAATTGCCGGAATTGCAAGTCGTACCAGCCGGACACTGTAACGGTATAGAGTCAATCGTCCACCATAAGCTAATTCATTCAGTAGGGTAGCTTACAACATTGCCACATGCTCCACAATTATTAGGGTCAGAGCTCAAGTTTGGGCACTGCCCATGGCAAAGTGATTGCCCACTGTTGCTGCAGACACAGGTCCCAGAATTGCAAGTTGAGCCTGAGGGACACTGTCGAGTAGATATAAAGGTCATCTATTATACCGTGATAGGCAAGAGTAGGATAACTTACCACCTGGCCACATGTACCACAATTAGGATTGGTGCTTAGGTTCGAGCAAGAACCGGCACAGCAGACTTGGCCCGCCGCGCACTAGTAGTGTAAAATTAGCTGTAATCCGACATGGCGGCTGAGGGTGTCGACTTGCCTTATTTCCACATGCCCCACAGTTCAGACGATCTGTTTGTATGTTACTACAAGCTCCGTTGCAGCAGGCAAGGTTATAGTCGGCACGCTATTAGCATAAAATCAGTCTCTCTTGGAATGTTAAGTGGATATAATAACTTACACATAGTCCACTGCAGAGTGACAGTCCTGTACGAGTACAGGTGCAAGCATTATTAATGCAGGTCGAGCCAGTTGGGCACTATTAAATGTCAACATCCGTCGGTGGTGGTATAGAAAAGGGATGACATTAGACGGACTTACAATGGCACCGCATGTTCCACAGTTATTGTTGGTACTCAGGGAAGTACAGACTCCACTACAACAGCTTTGGCCTGATGCACACTGTGGCAAAAGAAACGGTCATTCAAACCACACTAATGGTAACAGGAAGCCTAACTAGTAGGTTGACTCACACATATCCCGTTACAATAGAGAGATCCAGTACTATTGCACACGCAAGCCCCTCCAACGCAAGTTGTAGTAGATGGACACTGGCACGTATCATAAGGTCAGTGATTCACTTAAAGCTGAATGTCAAATCTTGTAGGCTAACGTACACACTGGCCATTACAGGGCGGCTGTTTAGTAGCAATACAGATGCAAGCACCGTTATTACATATCGATCCAGACGGACACTATGGCATGACAACAGAGGATCAGTCCGTCGGTTGAATGATTCATGAATAGGAAAGAGGTGATTTTACAATATTACCGCATGACCCACAGTTCTGGCTGTCGTTGGTAAGTGACTGCAAGTTCCCTTACAACATGTAAAACCGGATGAACACTATAGAGATATCAGCTTCATAACATGTAAGCAAATGGAAGATAACTTACGCCAGGGGAACATGATTGAGCCAGTACGATTGCTATAATAGCAAATTAGTCAGTTTCAAGAACTTCGTAGGGTAGAATCTATGTAAGTTGACGACTCACCACAGATTGAGATAATGAGGAGGAATAATCTAGCCATCCTGAATGTGGTCGTGTGCCAACGAGTACTGTTGGATATCAATGAGTTATTAGAAATGCTTCATAGAGAAAGCCATCGTTTTCCTTTTATGGCTTCGAACGTTAGATATCTGTTGATGCATTACCCCTCCAAGTTTTCGGGATTGGGTGGATATCGCATTTTAAATCCGCCAAGCTTCCTGAGCCCAAGGACACTCGTGACCTATTAGAGGACAGGAGCCACCATACCACCACTCCCCTCTGCCTCGTTATCATTCTTTTGAGCTTAACCAGTCAATTAAATGCAGCTTAGCATAATACCTAGACTGTTTTATGTGTCTGCGTTAGCTTTGGAACCAATATTCATCATAATGAAAAACTATTTTCGCAGATTGGAATGCAGATTGCGGAGCCCATCATTGCCACAACCAGGATTACGCTCCCCATGATTCCACTCAAATTTTACTCTGGAGTTCCCACCCACTGCTGGATGGTATGGAGAGCTGCTGATCATCACAAAAAGTTTTGAAGAGGGTGGCATAGAAAAATCTGTACTTCCAGAGTGGGTCTGCCAAACGCTTGATATGGAATATAGAATTCCCAAACACTGACATAAGGTGGCCAGAGACACATACGAGCTTCTCAGCGCCTAGACGCAGTTGGTATGTTGCCCCTTCGCTAAGGCCACAAGTGGTGGACACCAGATTGTCCATCCCTCGGTGAAAAAATGGGGATTAAGGCAAATCACACATGCAAGGGAATTGCTGGAGTACGTCTAGGGCATAGATCGGGAGGTCGATCTAACTTCTTTGATAACTATGTATTATTGTTTCTTTCATATTCATGTCGTGGAAGGTACAATTAGAACTATGGCATCAGACAGAGACATTTGAACTGTGAAAGAAAACGCCTTGAGAAGTGTATGTGCAACAGTCCCCTAAGGAGAAGTTTGCAGACTTTCTTAAACTAGGTAGCATATGTATTTGATGATATATTGCGGGGATGAAAGCAATGAGTGTTCTTGATTTTCCTATTACTATCTGTTTTTGAACTCTGAATGAGCCTAGGAGTAGGCCCCTGTATATAAATCCACGGTTCAGGTTTTGGCAACTCTTTAGGCGGCCAATGCGAAGATGACGTAGGATAGGAAGAGCTGGCAGCTGATGTACGATGTATGGTAGTTATTTCTGCTACCGGCTGTGTTCATTACAACCGTTATAGCACACAGGTCGTATAGCAGCTTCCTCAAACACCATAGTTATTTCACTTCGAGCGATCCACCACAGCACTCATCCCGCTACTGAATACCTCTCAGCAAACCATCCACAACTGTACCAACGCTGCTAAGGATTGAATTGACGGCGGAGTCGGCAGCAACTGCATTTGCAGCGCTGGGACCAAGGTCTGCACAATTCTAGACATAGGCCTCAATATAATGCTGTCTTTTAGCTATTTTAGGCATAGAACTTACGGAGGTACCATCGTTGAAGTTAAATGTGCAGCAGACCTTATCCGTAAAGGCCGAATCGAAATTAGGACAAGTGCCTGATTCAGTCAAGAGATCACACCACCAAGTTGGACGTGGTTTGTCTGGGGGACAGCAGAAGCAGATTTTCGCAAGCTGGGGTTCGCCACCAGGAGGATTTGTGCCACTTTCATGGAGGTGGCCACCGTTATTAGGCTTCCCAGGCTCTCCGCGTGGGTTTTCATGGGAGACAGGATGATTGGCCTCACTCCGAGGGGCAGCAGCGGTGCCTGCAATGAAACATAAGAGGGATACAAGAGTAGCTGATCGCATGTCCAGATAGAACATGCTTGAGAGTTGTAGGTTATGAGAGGAAACGGCGCGCTTTGTTCAATTTACTACAGATAAGTAAGATGATAGTAACCCGCTGCGCGCCTCTAATGATTCATAACTGGAAGGCAAGAGTTGGCATGGGGAGCAAAGGATTTTATTTCTAATTCTCCTACAGTGAAACATGGTCTCCAAATGCGGATACTCTTCATAACTTCTCGATGAAAGTATAGTGAGGGCAAGGATTACCACTCTGGATAATGTTCACTAAAACCACTAGTCTTCATTACTGGCGCAGTGGTCATATTCGTATATGTGTCTCTATCCGCTTCGTTCAAATACGGAATGTTGTCTTTGCATATCTTGGGTGAGGTACATAACAATCTTGACTACTTTAATAGGTAATAGGTGAATGCTTCATGGTTCCATCTCTTCAGCATTCCTATATCTGGGGCTATTTGAAACTTATAGTAGGATACCTTCAAAGGTAGCTGATCTCAGTCTGTCTATATACATTATACTAAAGGAATATAAGGGCTTCAAAGTAAGAACCTGTTTAGGCTGTAGACGAAATTCAGTTTGTTGTATAGTTTTATCCATTTTGAGTATCTTCAAGAATTAGCGGCAGCAGATCCAGTAAACTACCTTCATCTCTGCAAGGTCTCGAAAGTTCTCGTGAATTAACAATTAGTCCCTTCTTCGCGAACCAAGGTATTAGACACACCTCTGAATATACCTGGCCAGTGTTGTGAACAAGGATCTAATCCACACAAAGTATTGCCCAGCCGCAGCCTGTTGGAGCTGGACAATAGCAAACGCAGCAAACTCCTGGCCTTCTCAATGGCAGTGTCTGATTTATGGAAGTGTACGCAGCTTTTCAAATGAAGGCATTATGAGAACACAGAACATTGAAATAGCCTGCAGCGCTTTGTACATGGTACCACCCTCATCATTGGCTCCACGGGTGTACGCGTTAAATAGAGCTACCTGTGTGATCTACTACAGTTGTATACGAATCAGTCTCCAATCAACAATATTTCGAGCAAGACTATATAAGAAGGCCCAAATTCAGCACCAGTGTTTGGATTGCTCCGCATTGCTTCAGATTGTGGCCCAAACCAGCTGATACTCATCTAGTAACCCCAGCAAATGCGGCCTGGCTCGCACTCGACACTACCTGCAGGAATACCACCATGCTTGGGCTGCATCAATTAAGAACAGCGAACCTATCTATCATGTTCCCATGAACCTTTTCTCTTTCTGATTCCTACCTCTTCCACCTTGTCAATATTGATAAAAAGGATCTTAAAAAGGAATACTCTCATCACCCTGTGCCACCTTCTCTTCCTGCTCTTTGATCCAGCAGCACTCATTGGGGAGCCGCAACCGGCAAAGCCTACGTTCTGGCATCCAAAGGCTTGCTGCGGCGGGTGGACCCTACGCGATCTGGATCTCTGCGCGGCGCGGAAGGCGGCAGCCGAAAGTTGGGGACCCATCCAGTGTACAAGGCTTACCCAAACTTCTCGAGCGAAATGAAGGCCAACCAGAGCTCTCCTTTAACCCATCGCACTGACCATTACTATCGTGAGGGTACACAATACTAAGAAAGTAATATTTTGAACAAGGTTCCCACAAGCCTCGAAATTATGAACGTGGGCCAAGATTCCAGCCCAAGGTCCAGAATTAAATCCCAATTATGGTCTGTCGTCAATGTTATAAAATTATTGGGATGTTACATTGCTGGCGGGAAATCGATAGCAAGCATCCAGCGTTTCACGTGAGGCGAAAATTACAACTTTCGACCCTTAGATGCAAAGGCACATCTCATCGATTCAGCACAATACTCACCAATACGAGCAGAAGCGAGCATTTTGATTGTGTTGAAAGATTTTGAATGCTTACTGGAAGTCAGCCACTACATAGACTTGACCTTGCAAGAGAACACACTTCTGCATGTTATGCTTCACAGTACTTGCCGTAATGGATTTTCGTCAGGAGAGCAAGCCATTTATACAGATCGAGCCAGAGAAGGCGTTGTGCTCACTTGAGGTTGTTGTACGGGAAATTTTCATCCTAGAATTGAAGATGATCCTTGTATTAAACTAAAACTACTACTAATTAATGATTTTCCATGGGTTTCCCTGGAGACAGGAATGAATTCAGCCGAAAAAGTGCCATAGGTGCTCTCCCATTAGCATGAATCACTTCAACCTCCAGACCCATTCGACTCTTGAATGATAATTGGGATCCATGTTCCACATAAGTTGCACATCGCGGCGTCTTCCCGCAAGGTTATGACACCATTGAACTCGAACGGTATTCCCTAAAATAGCTGAACACGCCAGCCATCAGCCTGCTGTACAAAGCCCAACATATCAGATAAAGCTTACTTTAGAGATTGATGTTGAGCAAGGATGGCACCAAGTTCAGGACCTGTTGAACGAGACCCTGAGTAGCTGTAACAGCCCCGCTCGGGTCAGAGCAGCCCTCCTAGCATGATAATTAGCACTCAGCGTAACGGTTAGTGGATATTGATTGGAAACTCACCAAGACACCACGGCTAACAGGGCAGGTGAATTTGACATCACCAGGCGCACAGTTCTGGATGGCCGAATTATAGGCAACGCAAGTAGGGGTACCGCCGCCAATTCCGGTTCCGGTGACGGTGCCAAGCAACCCTTGAGCTGCGACAAAATTACCACTGCAACAGAGAGTAATTGCACTCTCCGTGCCAAAGGGCAGAGATACAACGCCGGAACCACCAAAGGGATCTGGTTGAGGTGCAGCCAAGCCAGCGGCAGCGAAGCTGAGGACGGTGGCAATAGTGCAGGAACGCATCGTGATGATATTAAATTTGGCAGAAGGTTCTGGCTTGATGAAGTTGTTCGCTGTTCGTCTTTGTGTTGCGTTTGAATGGATGGAGATGTTTGATTGATGAGTAGGAAACAGAGCTATGAAAGGACATTAGAGGTTTATATATCTTTTAGCTGCCCCTACGGCTTGTCAGTAAAGGTTCAGTGAACGCATAGGGAGGCCATGAATGAATAGCTACCTGTATGAGGGCAATCCCTTTGCTACGGTCACCTCCAGTAATGACCCTGCGATTTCATACAGTAACTGTTAGGTCTTCCTGTGTAAGGTCTCCTGTGTTTACTACTGTTTCAGTCTTAACATAGTAATATCCACCTCCAAGTATTGGACGAGGTGTCCCCATATCGAAGCTGTACCAGATGGTGACAATTAGCCGAAGAGAAAAAGTACTGGATTGCTTGGGTCATCTGGAGATATGAGCTGTATACGCATTGCTCTGTAGATGCTCCAACTTCATCAGGGTCCAAGGCCATCTCTAGGCATGATCATGGTCCCTGGATCCATTTCAGAAATATTACCGTCATTGTCAGCATATTTGCTCGGATCATCTTCAAAAATGGGGATGGGAAGTATCGTTTACTGAATGGCCAAGGACAACAACTATTAGAAGCTCCATATGGAGATCACAGGGCTGCCAGTATGTGAAACTGCTTCAATTGCACCTCTGGGAGAAAAGATGACAGTCTCAAAGGTAAATATTATTCTCAGGTTTAAGGATATTTTGTTGGATCTCCTCAAGGCGTCTGGGGATATGCTGACCTACAAACGCAGGCAACTATATGAACATATTGTTGGCAGACGGTTCATACAGCTGCAAACAAAGACTGTATTTAATGATATCATACTGTAAATTCAACATCACCAATCCATAACCAGGTCAGAAATGCATCGAAAAGTAAACTACATTCGCCAGGGCGGCGAATAGTTTAGAATGTGCCCAGGCGTACAGCTACGTCCTTTCCAAGTACAAACTGCTCCAAGTTACTTCTGCATTGCTTGTTATTCTTGGAATGAAGACATGTTCATACTATGAATCAAGGTTTTCGTGTCAAATAACGTGGATCGGAGCTACCCAGCCTCTATAGTCCGCAATCGGAAATATAAGTGCAACCCACCCGAAGTGAAAGTAATGGTTATGCAACAGGAAATGTAGAGAATTCACGCGGACGTGGTGTATCTTCTTGGAGCTATGGCCACTAGAAGGTATGCTGTCCCTTGAGCCACTAGCTCTCTTGATACTTCCCTTGCTTATGATTTGTTCTCCCTTCCCGAAAGCCGTTAAGGTCATGTTGAAGTATGCTTGTAGCGCTATACTCTGGAAAGCCCCATTCTCAACTTGGTGACGGATGGCCTCTGCTAAGACCTGAGATAAGACAGTTTCAGCCTAAGCCCTTAAAAGCTACGAGTCCTACCTTGAAACAAAGCCAATCTAGCCCACATACGTGTCTCCGTTCATGTCTCAGACTATCCGGGTCGTAGTCGAAGCCTGCAATCCGGATAATGGCTGCTCTGATGATATGCTCCACTTTTTCAGTGGTCTCTTGCACCACTGGTATAGCAACATACCGATACCTACATTCTCTGACCTAATGCTCCGAGACAGCTCAGTGGCTATGGAACTGCTTTCCTCATGCCAGGAGACTGTATAGATCATTGATAAGGCTCTGAGTGGATCCCCGTGCGTGAGATCGACGGCTTTCGAGGCCAAATGCGGAAAATTCACCAGCAACAGACTTGGCGGCTGCAGGGAAATACAGGCGCACCCGCCATCAAAGTTTTTTAATTTTGCCTTGAAATCAGCAGCCGCCCAATCTTAAGCGATATCGCTATTTAAGGGCGTATATGTCCCTCTGAAATCCAACTTTCTTCTCCTTTCTTCCTCAGTTTGACTTCTTTGCTCGCCTCGGCCTAGCTTGCTGCCAATCGGTCATTCTCCTTCTCCAAATCCTACCCACAGATCCACAACGAAGTATACATGCACTAGAGCAAGGTTACAGGTATACTTCATTGTGACTTAGTGGCTTGGATGCTGGGGATGGAGAAGGATTGGCAAAAGTGGGCTTTTTTACAGGCAGTAAGGCAGTCAAGCTCCTGATGTTGGAGCTGACTGGTTCGGTCAAGTTGAAGTCTTTCGAAGAAAATAACTTCCTAGCAATGCTATTATCAAGTTTATCTGTGATGCATATGGTAAATCAGTCCATGGTCAAGTCTCTCTCTCATTGTATTTATTAGCCACAGGCTGCTATATGTTCCAAGACTATGCACTTATTTCAAAACATAATCTGATCCTTCATGACCATTAAGTTGTTCACAGACGTTGAACTACAGAGTATAAATCTTACAGAGCTCTCAGTTCACCCTTTATCTGAGAGGCTTGCTATAATAGGGGATGAATACATTCATTCTTATTATGCAAACATAATCGTTGGACGGCTCTGAACACCTGTACCAACCTCTTAACGGAAGTACTTGTCAGAGTATGATAATCGACCGGAAAGCAGCACGAATAGCCGAAGACGCAAGAAGATATAAGTCAGACATACCAAACAGTTGTCGTCCGATAACAATTTCTATGCCAGAGGAACAGTGCCTTCATCAACCTTTATGGTTTCATTAGATTATTTTAAGCTGAAGTTGATCTCAGATTTTAGTTGGTTTGATCGCCTGATAGAATCATTTACAGGTAGTCTAGAATATGTTCTTATATTCAGACTTCAGTGGATGTTGCGTTGTTCCGTTTGTGGAGTCGAGGTGTTAGTTAAGCTTCATATATGTAAATATATAAAAAAAATATAATCAGCATTCGCCAATTCTCATTACGACCGCTATGGATCACCAGTGATCAAATCACCGTGATAAGACTAGCTAAGGAGAGGTTTTATTACGATTCAAATAGGCAAAAGGACAGTATCGAATCCCTGCATGCGTTGATGTTTAAGCAATCACATATCGTGACTGTTAAGCTCAAATTCGTTACTCTTCAGAAAGCTTCATGCTTGTTGTTTATGATGCAAGAGCATAGCATTGCTTTTGTTGCCCTGGTCATATGGGGAGGCCACTACTCTTGTTCCTGATCCTACCTGTCGTCCAATTGTTTCAAGACCTAATGGTCGAATACAACGTCTGCGACACAATTTGATGCGATATGGCTTACTTAGGACTCAAGAGAGATTCATCCCGGAAAGATTTCTCTATTCGGGTCTTGTAGGCTTCGGAGTCGACAGTATGGTCTTTGTAAGAGATTCAGGGCCAGAATATTTTGATGATCTGTATTGTGCGAGTTCAACTGTTTCTCCTGGGTCTCATAGCTGATTCATTCCAGCATTAAATGAGAATGCTGAATCGCCTTGCCCAACGGTATTGTGAGTCTTTCCTGTTTTTGGTTGGGTTTTTCTATAATGGACTGATGATATAATCCAGGGAGCGTTGAGACATTTGAATGTCGGCGGGTAGTACGCTTATTGATCCAAAGATTGCCATAAAGTCTCAAGTTCAATGATTGACTCGAAAACCAATGATCTTGAGAATTGTGTTCAACGGACGTCGTTCAGATAACATAACTGGATACATGAGATCAAGGGATTCGGCTGCCTAACTAGCGTGACCTAAATTAACGACATGCACCTTCCAACACTCTCCATGTACTTTTTTTGAGAAGGTTATTGACAGTATGCATACATTTCATGTTTGAGATTCTGTAGTAGTTGGTCGTAGTAGTGGGTCTGTCTGATGCAAAGACATCATTAAAGCACGTACACACACACACATATTTATATATATATACTCTAACAGCGGGAACTTACGGGAGCGACAAGCCGTAGAATTACATGCAAGATGAGGATACTGAAGCAAGTTGAGTATTCATTATATATATGCCGCTAGGAGTACCTGCATGAATTTGACATGGATAGCTAATTATGACTATGATATATGTATAGCCCTGCAGATAATATTCCTTGCTACCTTATGTATATTCCCAGACAGGTACATACTCAGAAACCGTTAATCTGTAAATTTGAATAAAATATGCTGTAAAATATGGCTAACAATATGGCTAACAATACAGTGCGTGGAGGACCTGGTTGGGCAGACCGCTACATGGAGGTTGTCGTTCGTATCAATTGCTCGAAAAGAAGGTTTGAAAGCATATCCGCTACTGTATCTCTTAACCTAGTAAGGGAGATCCGTAAGAAAATTAGATAGACAAAGAAAATCAGGAAACTACATATTTCTTCTTTAGAGGTCATTGCTGGAAACGAATAATTTGAGACTAAAGATCTCGCACATTGGATAGGGAATGCTACCGCAGCTAATCCTTCCCTGATGCCTCCGTTGATTTCTCACTCGTGTTACATCATATACTTGGGATAGTGACAGCAACATAACGATGAGCTCCTGTACTGGTGGATAGTATACTACTTTCACCACTCCGAAAATGTTTAGAGGTATCTCTTATCACGTCATTTTTTTCAAAGAATTTTAGCAGATTAGGACACTATCTCACCTAAGCCATTCCTCATTCAGAACAAGGTCCTGTCTCATTTCATGCTTCACTCAGACAAAGATGGGAACCTATCGGAGTATTCCTTTTTACCCTCTTCACTAGAACCTCCGGCCGGACAGCTTAGGTTATGCATAATTCGTACCTCCGAATACCTGGAAGATGCATGTGTTTATAAGGACTAATGTACGCAAACGACTTTTGTCGTCTTCAGGAGTTAAAGGTGCGGCAGTCACACTTTCCTGCGCTGGTCTCCAAACACCAATGATTACATTTAAGTTCGAACGTGAGATGACCATAGCTGTAGGTATTGAAAAAGGTGGCCTACTACCCTGCACGGTAGAGGAGGTTACATTGCATAGCGATAACTCGAGGTGACCATAGCGAAAGGACCTGTGTCATTTTATCTTACAGTAATGATTCACCCTCACCACTTAGTTAACGGATGGAACGCTAAAACAGGATGGATCATTTTTGCCTAGATTTTGCTTTCTGTCATAGATTATGTGACATAGAGTAGGTTAGACAAACTCTGAGCTTTCTATTCATGATACAGATTCTTCTGTGCTAGGCCTAAGCCATTAGTAGTTTTATGCCGGCTATACACTTAGTATGTGCCTGCATGCAGATGACAGTAGGTGGATTAAGGGCATTCTGAAGTATTACAACTATTAATGTCCTTAGGCACAGCCGGGGTGAATATGCCGCTCTTAGCATTATTCTCTTCTCGAATAGAGACAATGCTGCCTTTAGTAGATGGGCACAGCTGCCATATAAGTATACGTAAGGTACCCCATACCATATGTATGGCCCAAGGACTCTGGGGACGAGGCCACTAAGCGGTACACACGCTAGGGGATTCTGAATAATAGCCAGTAGCGTCACATACTCCGCAGCTAAGGTTTCTATTGAAGTCCCCATGGATGGTAACTTTGTCAATGCTAAAGGCGGCTTCGACCAGAACACCTTGCCTGCTATACCCACGAACCTATCAGATATGCAGGCTTCTATAACTCCACCTGCATGGACGAAACTTCGAGCGTCTAGGAGGCCATGTCATGAATGTTGGTCAGACGCCTCTACCAGCCTGGCAAATGTTGTAGTACATCATACTTCACGGAGCTGATATACCCGTAGCTAAAGCGCACCCAACAGTGATAGGATATGCATCCTGGATAATTTGGGCTCAATACAAAATCGAATCCAGCGATCCGTTTGGGGGCGAACAGCAACCACAACTAAAATCCTCCTTTAGGCTATAATACAGTACCACAACCTTTCCAAATGGTGTTAGGTGGTATTGTTCAATATTGCAGCTTGGTTTTATCTGTGGCTAACTCTTGAGCACGGTCGACGTGTTCCTTCGGTCTTGATGTCTCATTGCTCCGGCCAGTTCAGCGCGCATGGATTCCCAGGCCACCTCCTGTCCGGTGCTAAGGGCAGCAGTAGGCAAGGGGAAGACACCGAAGAACAATCAAAATTTTTTAATAAATATGGTCCTTGTCATGTCCCAGTCCAGTGAGGGTATGTACCAGACTACCCGCTTAGGTCTTGATGGCTCTGCACACGTCCAGGAATGTAAGGAGAGTACGCAAAGGCCTACGCGTGGGTGGAGCTACTGCACTTGAACTGGTTTTTTGTGCCTTAGCTAAACATCTTTCCTGCCCAAGGCGTACACAATCTCGGTATGAACGGAACTATATGAAGATTTTAGTGGCCGTTTCCATAGGGGCACTATTTGCCAAGGTATATGTGAACGGAGCGCATAAAAGATTTTCTATGCCCCTCTTCGGTCCTTCAAATATATCAGTCAACCGCGCCTCAAGTTGTCAAGGAAGAGAAATATCTGCCGGCTCCAGAGACGATCAACCACCCTTCAAAATGGATCACGCCCAAAAACACGACGAGCCACATTTGAGGACAACAGCGAGCATTATAAAGGAAGTGGGACTCTCTCATACCACCCGATTCCCCCCACGTCCAGGCTATGGAATTTCGGGAGTCCCTACTGTTCTACGAGCCAATTACTTTGAGTTGACGCTGGATCCTGACCTCCGCCTGTATCGGTACAACGTCGAAATTTGTCCACCAGCGAATGGTATGGCAAGCAGAGCTCGGCTGGCCCCAATACCGAAGCGTGTCATGCTCTCCCTGTTACGGACACACTTTTACCAGGAACAATCCAATATTGCGACTGATGGCCACCAAACCTTTATATCGAGGCGTCGTCTTGATATTCCCGATCAGCCCCTACGTGTCTGTTCCGATACAAACGATACCTACCACCTCCGGGTTCGATATACCGGCACCCTCGCATCAGACGAACTTGTGGCTCAATCAACATCGGGCAACAGAGAGGAGAGGATGGTTTGTCAAACACTACCTGCCAAAGACGAATTCATTCAAGCGCTTAACATCATCGTCGGCCACTATCCCCGGTACGCCTCTTCGCAGTTTGTTTCAGTGGGCTCCAACAGGCACTTCGACATAAACGACAGGCCAATCAGCCTGGGAGCCGGCCTGAACGTCTTGAGGGGCTTATTTGTGTCGGTTAAAGTCATCGATAATCGGTTATTGGTAAACATCCAACCAAAGTATGCTGCATACTACGAGGCGCAGCGCCTCGACCGGCTAATAGCGGCATTTTTGCGCGACAAGGGCCCCGATATGGGCCAGCTAGCAGTGTACCTTCGAGGCCTGCGCGTTCAACTTCTTCATCTCAAATCGAAGATGAGGGGCCGGAGATCTCTGCCACGGATCAAGACAATTTTCGGGCTGGCAATGCCCGGGGACGGGAGGAACTTGGCCTATCCTCCCATCGTGCGCCGTCCTGGTGGCGGAGCTCAAGAGGTCCTGTTCTTTCGACAGAATAACTCGACCTCACAACCCCGGATGAGAAGTCCAACGCAAAGGAAAAGCCCGATATCGGAAGGCTATATGACAGTGTCAGCGTATTTTCAGGAAGGTAAGTGTAGCCGTAACGACCGAAGCTCACCGAACTCAGCTGATCGCTTGAGACGTCACGATAGCACATGGGGTTATCCTCCACGATCCGTACCTCCCTGTCGTCAACACCGGGAGCCAGGCCAGTCCATCATATCTCCCTCCAGAGGTGTGTTGGGTTGTGCCTGACCAGCTGTCGCGAACTCCACTCAGTCCTTTGCATACTCGTCAATTGCTTCGGTTGATCGAGGGTAATAGCGGCAAGGATCGAACCTTGAGAGAAAACAAGAGCTGGGACAGTCGGCATTGGCAACAAGGGCTGACAAGGAAGATCGAACGACTATTAGGGCCGCCTGATGGTGTGGCATGCTTGGTAAGTCTTGGTTATAGTATCTTCTGGTATGTTACAGGCTGCCGTAATGCTGACAAGTATCACGCATCTTCGATTTACCAGCGTTCTTTCGGATGCTCCGTGAATGAAACCATGATCACTGTACCTGCCCGCACACTCTCCGCGCCGGCGGTGCATTATGGTCATGGAAAGAAGATCCTGACTCAGGCAGCCACATGGAATCTGCAAGGGGTCCAATTCTTGACACCAGCACGCGTCAGATGCTGGACTGTCATGTCGATCTTGAACCATAAGCCAAGGGCAAAATATGATCCACGGTTGGTAGAACGCGCCCTGGCTGGATTTCGCGACAAATTAATCGCCCTTGGCATTGCAGACTGCCCACCCCACGAACCCGGCGTCGAAGTTGACATGTCAGCTTGGGGGACCTACCAGGAAGGCCCTTGTGGTCCGCGGGAACAAATGCACAGATTTCTCCGTTCTTGGGGTGGTCAGGCCCGGCAAAATGAACCCAAGTCCTTTTTCATGCTAGTCTCTCTTCCAGAGCCAGACGAGACTCTTTACAGTCTGATCAAGTACCTTTGTGATGTCCAGTACGGTATTCCTAATATTTGTGTTGTGGGGGAGAAGCTCATCCGCGCAAACGATCAGTTTCTCGCCAACCTCGCCCTCAAAGTCAACCTAAAACTGGGGGGCTGCAACCACATCCCCAAGAGCCTTGGCACAAACCTCGAGCGAACGATGGTGATTGGGATTGATGTGTCACATCCAACGCAAGAGCCTAGCCCCTCCATGCGACATTCAGCGCCAAGCGTGGCGGCCATGGTGGCCTCTGTCGATGGCGGATCCCTGTCCCAGTGGCCAGCTGCGGTGGCTGTGCAGGAGTCAAGGCAAGAGATTGTGACTGGTATAGACCGGCTACTGAGGTCGCAGCTACGTCTGTGGCAGGAACACAACAATGGCACTCTGCCAGAGAACATCCTGATCTACCGCGACGGCGTGTCGAACTCGCAATACAAAGCCGTCCTCGACATCGAATATACCCTTCTCCGCAAAGCATGCGATGAAATATACTGTCCTGGGATAGAGGCGAATTCCCACCATCCTCATGGCTGCAGACCCGGTCGAAAACCGCACATATCGATCGTGATAGTGGGAAAGCGCCATCATACGAGGTTCTACCTAGATCAGGCAGGTCGGGGGAGACAGAATCCCCGCAATGGCACCGTTATCGATCGTGGAGTGGTCGACGATGGACTATGGGACTTTTACCTCCAGTCGCATACAGCGGTGCGCGGTACTGCCCGGCCTTGCCACTATGTAGTCATTTACGATGAAATCTTTCGACGCGCTCCAGACGGAGATGACGGTTTGTCTCTTGTGGCGGATGATCTGCAGACGTTAACGCACGGGCTGTGCTACGGATATGGTCGGGCAACCAGGGTGCCTAGTGTGGTTCCGCCAGTGGTCTATGCAGATCTGGTTTGTTCCCGTGTGCAATGCTATCTCAACTACCTTCGAGACCAGGGGCAAGAGGCACCTGATCGGGTTGACCTCCATCCTGCTGTTCGAGATACCATGTTCTATATTTGAGGTTTCCGTGTGGCGGGGCTGTTATTCTCAAATGAGCTTGGGACCTTAGGTACTTTTGCATAATATCGGAATCAGGAAACAGGCATTTCCCCAGGGCAGGGAGATGGGAAGTCACTTCTATACGTGGTATATATAAGTGAAAGGTTGCAGGAAGGAACTAGCCGTGCTGTATCCCTAATCTACTCCACCTATCAAGCATGTCAGTCTGGAATTAATCAAGCTTTAAAAATAACGTGGAATAATAACTAAGCAGGGGGTTCATGATTACTGCTTCGATGCAACCACATGCTTCCGCACAATTTCCACGCGCTCAAGGGCAACGCTCCTTTTTTTTCCTGCGTGCACCTTCAAACCATCATCATTTTGCTCAAATATACTCAGTCTATGTGTAAATCGCTACCTTTATTTAGAAATTAGCACTGTCACGTATCTTTACCGCGAAGAAATCAACTAAGTAGTTAGCCGCCCCTGAAAGACACAGCGCCTCGGAGAGCACTTGCAGAGGTATCTTTAGAACATCCGCATGGGAACAGCAAGGCAACCAATGGGCAAACCAGGACTGGCAGGCAATGATTAAAGGTCCGAATCGACAATACTGCACTTTTTTGCGCGAATGAGAGTCAAGACTGACCTTTCCAATGTCCATAGAGCACGAATATCTGGCTCGCACGGTCGTACTGCGTAACTTGGCTGCGTGGCGGCGAACTGTCGTCTAGTCATTCCCTATCCCCTACCCCAAGCCCCACGACGCCGGCGAATAGATCTACGAAAATATCTCTGCCTGCGACGTCTATTTCCACCGATGGTGGTTTTTAAACGCCATATTTGCGTGTAACGGATTCTCTTCGGGGCTATACCCGTCGTTGATTTGCGAGCTTGAGGATCTGGACTTGGTAGGCACTTAGGGCCTCTTTCTATCATATGACCGGAAAAACGACCCGACCACTTGTCATCGGCCGAGAGTCCTATCAGCGAAAGTCCTTTGGACGGCCGCCGGCTGGCACAAAGGCCAATCACCGCCCACGAAACACAACCGGATGTCCAATGTACTTTTGTCGGAAGTGGGGTCAGCCCTCACATATTTGCCATCCCCGAGGCAGAGGAAACCGGCACATTGCTTCCAATAGGGTGCTGTGCAACTTGTCAGAATCTGTTAGTTTTATGTTTCAAAGGGTTGCGTGTGCGCAAAGTGTTTCTCGTGCATAAGACACCTCTCTCTAGCCAACATACTGGCAGGACAGAACCACACATCTGGAGATAGGGGCTGTCGCAAGGACGGTACATTGCGAAGTAAAGCTTTGTTAAAAGATGTCCATGAACATCTGCTGGCTGGTAGTGATGGCCAGATAGTAGAAGTAGGTATAGCGAGTGCCCAGAGCCCTGATGGGCAATATCTAGAGGGTTAACGAACTTTCGGGATCTGAGGGCACAACTTGTGCACAGCCTATTTCTTCATCATTGGCCAGGGCACGTGGTTCCCTCTGAACACTCCTGCAATTGACTGGCAGTAAGCCGGCGCCCAATGCAGAGCGATTCAACCGGCTTCATCAGTGTCCTTGAGAGAAATGTGGTCAAACAATCAAATTCAGTTCTGTAATTTAAGCCAGGGGCGAGTCATCTTGCTTGGATATACCCTATCCCATCTGTTTGAGCGGTTGACATGACTCAAATCGCTTGTAAGGCTTCGCTTTGATGGGGTCATCTCCCACTGTTCTTCATAGTAATTGCTAATGTTAGTGGCCTAGTGCTAGTTTTATTCAAAGCAACGTTTGAATCAGAAGTATATCATGTAAAGCAATAATCAGGGATTATGCTTAGCACTAAAGGCGTTGACCTTGCGTATACTGAGCTGGTTTACTTCGATGGAATATGATACCAATTGGAATATGCTACAATTAGAGCACGTGTTTTTGCCAGTAGCCCAATGATCGTTTTTAAGTAGGTTGCAGTTACCTGCAATGCCGTGTATCCAGGCGTTTCCGCATTGAGGATCAATCCCTTGCAATTTGAATGCTCCCGCAAGACCCGTTTGATATGCCGCACCAAAAAGCCAGCAACCTGAGCTGGATAGAGATACCTCCTCTTAAAGAGCATCTCATAGTGCACGCTCTATCCCAGATGTGGCTTCAGTATCCGGTATGGCAGGTTATAATATACCCGAATGTTTAATTGCATTGGACTGTATTAGCGTGTCGCTCTATGGCCTGCATCTGTCGTGACGAACTGTCTTTACCAAGTCATATATTTTCGATCAGTTATAACTGCAGCAAGATCAGCAGAGTTCCCAGCCTGCAGCCCTTGGGAGATTATTAATCGACTGACGGTTTACCATTTATGATCTGAGTGTTGTTCTAGTAGATGTTCAGGATATGCCTCGGAGGCCAACGGTAGAAGATCTTCCATGAATTCAAGCCTCAGATCAGGGAAAAAGTTCTGGCTGGCAAGAATCAGTGGGACTGCCGCATGTGACGCGTTTTGCCAACTCCAGTCAGGAAAGCCGGTTTGTTGGTAGGGCCTGTAACCCAGAAGCGGTGGTTGAGGGACTCCTGTGAACAGGTGGCTGTTGGTGCCAATTGTGGATAGGTCCTGGGGAAAAGGATGTGGTGGCACAGTGTTGTAGAGGGCATCGCATCCGTAGCCCATTGGGAGGCTTGGCACCTCATTAGGGTTGACTGATGGTTGTGGGTTGGAAGCCATAGTGTTTATCCCAAGATTAACATCTGGCTCTGGGGGCCCATCATTAGAAATAATGGGTGGAGGGCTGCGCTGTGGTGGCTCAATTTGTCTTTGATGAAGGCAGTCCCGCTGGTGTCTGATCAGAACAGATCTGCGAGTGAACCTATGTATGTAAGATAATGGTTAGTAACAGTCCCATAGGCAAGATGGCATAGAACCTATAAACTAAACCTTTTATAGCATTGCCCAATCGAGCACAGGTATGGCTTCTCTCGTGTATGAACACGCAGATGACGGGCGTATGTGGACTTCTAAAGTGCAAGTGGATGTCTTAGATTCTCGGAGCCAAAACTAATGAGATTGATCTTGATAGACACAATATTCATTATCGCAGGGCATCTTACATCGGCAAATGCTCTGTTACACCCCTCTGCCGCACAAAGAAATGGTTTCTCTCCAGTATGCGTCCGAAGGTGGATCGTGAGTGCTGTACGCTGGTTGAATCTTCGTTTGCAACCAGGTATTGTGCACTTGAATGGCCTTTCGTTTGTATGAACTAAATGGTGGCGAGACAAGTCGGCGCGACGACTGAATGACTATAATAAAAGGGATGGTCATTACTCTAAGCCAGATTTATTTAAGCTTGAAAACTCGCCTTGTTGCACTCTGGATATGTGCACTTGAAATCTCGGTCTGCTGTTGAACTCATTGTTGGTCATACAGACGTACTAGGATGACTTGGCCAGAGTATACCTTGAACACATCCTAGGACTGCGCATTAATGAAATCTTGAGGTTGGAGGGGGATGCATTGTCATTAAACACGGCCAATATGTGCCATGCAGAAGGGATCAGCCATTCAATGGAAGTGAAACTAGAACGAGATTTCGCCCTGGTGGCACAGGTTGCCTTACTTAGTATAGCTCCTAGTCGTTCTGCAACCAGTAGAGGCTTATGCCAGATTCTCCCTATGAATACATGCTTTAGTGCGGAATTTGAAGAATGACTACTGCCTGAGCAGTAAGGATTGGTTCTGGGGAAGAGGTACAAGACAACATACATATCGAGGAAGTAGCTACATGATCTACGTCAGGGATTTTTATTTATTAACGATATTTGTACAGCGGGATGCCAAAATTACTTGTAAACTTAAACTTTCCATATAGTGGTGGGAGAAAAAGGAGGGCTTTGATAACGACAGGCATAATGTATATTCTCTTACGGATTGTTCACGATCGACAAATTCAGGGTTCTTCCCAGGGATAGCAACACCACTAAGTTGAGAACCGGAAATGGCTGAGCATGTTTGCCTCTGTGCTGTCAAGAAGCTTGGCGCTGTGCCAGTGCGCTCTAAGCCTCTTTTACATGTCTCATACACTCAGTGGAAGGCTAATATTTTATTTACACCAATAATCCTTAAGCAGAATTCCCTTACAGTCACTCAGAAGGGTTGTATTTGCTGAAGGTGCCAGGTGGGACCAGCATAGTTCAAGACTGGAAGACGTTATAGGAATTCGTGAGCCCACTGGGGTCTCTGGAATGATCCGGTGACTTGTGCTTCGAAATTAGCCTATTCCTTTGTAACATGCGAGCAATCCTTGGGACATTTGACATTTGAACAGCATCCGGCCTCGCCTTGCGTGCATGAAACTGGGCGAAGATCCATGATGGACAGGGGACGACGTCAATTCGTACAGGACTTGACTGGTCATTCATTTCTTAAAGAAGGAAATGGTGTTTCAGCCCTTCAGTTGGATTCGGTTCCGGTTATCTGCATTGCCATTTTGGTAGTTAAGGGGAGACTGACTGTCATCATAATTATACTGATGCACATGTTGCCTCCGGAATTGAACATTTAATGGCATATATGACTAAACAAAGATATGACGGCTGTCTAATAGGATAGATCCTATTTCAGCTGGGCAATTATGTCTAATACGGAGTGCGATGCGTGTGCTATGGTCATATTCTGCTGTGACCTTGAATCTGTAAAATGATAGCTTCATATCCCTTTCCTTGCATAAAGCGTTCGTAACACCCTACGATGCGACCGCTATGGTCATGTCAAAACACGCTTTGAGTCTACTATCGAAGAAGGTATAGGCTATCCATTCGGTGCTCAGGCCATTGTATACAATGTCCCCGCGGAAGTTCTCGCAAGTCTTGGGGATTGCCACAAAGGCCCTTATGACAAAAGTACTAATTTTACCTTTTCTTTTGTCATTATGTTTTCACCTTTGTGCAGTTTCTTAATGGATGACGCTCTGACAAGACTTCGCTTCAATAAGCCTTGCGTTCTCCTCTCCTTCCTGTTTTTAGTCGGTCTTACAGGGTGCTTCTCGAAAGAGTTAGAAGAGTTACTGCAGGTATTTTTCGGTAGTATGCTATCTAAATATGACAGTTATGATTTTGCGGCTTTCTGCCAGTCATCAGACACTGATGTCCTTGACTGCCGACATCTTCTAGTTTATACGTATTATTCGAAATAACTACTTCCCTCTAACCCACCTTTGTTATGTGTCTACTCTCTCTATTCGTTTTCTTTCTCTGTTCCGACATGATTTTCTGGGTTGAAAGCTACAGAGTTCGTTTCCAATGATTCGGAACCACCAGATATTCTATGGTGGATAACGTAAATGAGTCCAACCACATTACCACTTTCTAGTCACGCTCATTTCAGCATTTGAGGCTACCATGAATTTATCAGTTATTTTGCTATTGATAGTTCCTTACTACTATGTCTTCTACTTTTCTCAGTTAGTGCTTTTGATGGTGCTAGTGAGCTGTACCCCACAGGTCAACGCTCTCGCCACATTGCGGTATTTCATCTAGGATTGATGATCATACGAGACTGCCGAATGACAAATACTATGTTCCAGAAAGATAGCATTAATAAAAAGGCTAGCGCTTTATCGTCCCCCAGAGATCATGCCTGGTGAAACTTGCACCAGAAGCAAGATGTCAGGTAACTTCTAGCAACCATAAGTAATAAATCCCACTCCGCTCACACTAGTCGCGACCTGCAGACCTCGGCGAAACCCGACTCTGACACTGTCTATCCAGTGGGAACACTCGCAAAGACCTTCACGGCTGGAGCGCTCGGAATTCTCGTTCACGAGGGTCAGCTCAAGTGGGATACGCTGGTGCGGGATGTGCTGCCGCAATCTCGAAGCCGCGATGTCACGGTCTCCCACAACTTGACGGTCCTGGATCTTCTTTGTCACCGCGGTGGGTTGGCTCGGTCGAATCACTGGTGGCAAGGGGCTGGAGGTGTCCTCTTACAGGAGAAAAGTAGAACAATCCCGTTCTATAGCACACTTGAGCCAGCGGGTTCTTTCCGGGCGTCCTGGGCTTATAGCAATTGAGGCTATGCCATCCTCGGTGAGATCATCGAGCAAGCCCGTGGCCTGAGCTACAGAGACCCCCTTGTTGAAAAAATTTTCAAGCCTCTTCAACTTGACCGAACGACGACCGCCGACCCAGTAGCAACTGCGTGGCCTAACATTGCGAAGCCGTATGCTGCGCTGGACGATGGGTCCCTGTACCCACTGCCACAGCCCCCAGTGCATGGGGACACCATCATAGTCCCAGCCATGGGGATAAGCAGCTCAGTCAATGACCTTCTTAAGTATAGTGTCGGCCTCCTGCGGGCACACCGTGTCGAGTCTACTGCAGGTAACATTGACGATATCATCCTGCACAATGCGACCACCCATCTCGCTGAGCACATCTTCACCGCTGAAACAGTGACCGAAAAATCATATGCGTGTGGGTATTACCCGGAACCAGCTACCTAGTACCGTCATGGGAATGGGGTGGAATTCATTGTACGTCGAAAAGATGCCAGTCTTGACTCCCCGTGGCCATTGTGGCCAATTGATCTGCCACGGAGGCAGTATACCCGGATACCACAGCGCACTCGCTCTGCTCCCCCAGATTGACGCCGCCATTGTAGTATGCACCAACTCCACTGGTCTCGGCGATTCCTCCGGCTGGATCAGTATGGCGCTGATTGAAGCATTGGTTGATACGCCAAGTGCCAATGACTTCATCCGATACGCGACGGAGGCTGCCAATGGCCATTTCAGCAGCGTACCAGCCCTTATGAAGAAACTGGAAGAGGCACGGACATCATCTGTCCCACGTGATCTTTCTCAGTATATCGGACGGTACATCGACACCGAGCGAGACTGGGTAATCGACGTCCGCGCGAAGGAGCCGGGTCAGCTTGAAGTTTTCTTCCAAGGACTCGAGAGTCAAGCATGGCCGCTCAACCACTATGAACGGGAAATGTTCCTGTGGATCACGCCGAGGGATACCCAGGCCAAGCGAGCTCGCATGACCACGTACTCGCAAGGAGACATCTTCAAGTTGGTATTTATGGGATCTGATGACTCGATTGACCGGGTTTGTTGGCTACAGGAGCCGGGCCTCTTTATGGACAAGCAATGTTTCATGAAGGAACCGCCAAGTGGACGCCTGGGTTGCATTACGGAACCCGCGGGACGGCATCCGTCTTGCGCGGCTTTATGGACTGAAGGTGCAGCCTACCACACTAATTCTCCAGTTATTACCACTGAAGTGTGGGGTTCGCTTGACACACTTCGCGCATTTGCTGCGGCAGGTTTACGGCACTGTTACTTTGAATGTCCATTAGTTAGCCTCCAAACGATAACAATTCAGTGATTGAGATAGGGATTGCCAAGTAGCCAGAGCCACCGTTAGAGTGGCTATGAACCATGCCTTCGCGGGTCCTTTCTCTCCTGTTGAACTTGAACTTTCTATTTCGTTCTATTTCGTAAGATATACACATGTGTTTTGCAAGTTAAACTCCAGTGTAAATTCCGAAGTAGAAATTAATTTCTCCATGTTATCAAAGGTATAACCCTGTAACATATGATTTATTGTACTTACATCATTCCTAAAATTAAAAAACGACGAAACTATCCGTAGCCACGGTGTCTTTGCCCTTGCCATGAACATTGAGCGGAGATGGCATGCAACGTGACTGCAGACAGGGTAATGGATTGTACTTGATCTACTAACTGAATGACTGTGCAGCAGACAGGGGGTCGGTCGCTTCTTTTTATTGGGTTAAAACCAAGATGCGAGAACAGCATATAGCATTTGGCGTTTGCCACTTATACATAACGTGCAGACTTGAATGTTAAGGAGACCATACGAGGAAGCAAATAAAAGTTCGCAAGATGGTAGGGTCCCACTTTCATGATCTTTCAGACCCGGAGCTAGGTTTGTTTTCTACTCATGGAGTGAGCTCGTAAGGTAACTGAGTCGATGCACAGAGGGCCTAAATGCCCTGCAAGCACTTTTTAATGATGATCAAAATCTCCTGAAAGCTGATTTGATTTGCGGCGTCTACCGCACCGATGAGGAAAAACCCTTCGTTTTGCTGGCAGTCAAACAGGTGCAATCAATTGCTCGATCTTGGGCGCCCCTGCTGACAACGGCTGGCCTTTTTAGGCTACGGAACTCCTATGTAATGATCCATGTTGGAATCATGAGTACCCATCATCTCATCTCGACACCCAACGGTTTAGAGATCTTAGTTCCACGCTGCTGTTCGGGGAAGAATGCACATTTTTCAAGGACAAGCGGTATGTGAACCCAACGTCTCGGGTGGCTGGGAGTTGACCAAAATAGCACTGTCGCCGTTCAGACCCTCGGGGGGAGTGGAGCTTGCCACATGGGTGCAGTATTTCTGGATCAGCATTACGGCTCTTGGAGGGGGGGCGCTCCAAAGAGAGTATACATCCCTCGAGAGACTCGGGGTATGGTTCTCAGTCGTTCGTTCAAGCCAATGGCTAATTCTAACCGTGATCAGCGAATCATCCTAACGTCGTCCGTTACATGAAAATTGCGGTCAGCACTTTACCTTACTATAGTCCTAGATCTGGAGCGGTCGCTTTCGGTGAGCTGATAAACGCGCTGGACAACGTGCCAAATCAATTGTTGTCGTCCAAGTCGCGGCGAATGATCCGACCGGATGTGATCTTTCTCAAGACCAATGGGACTGCCTTGTCCTTGTCTTTCGCCGAAAAGGCCACTTCGCTTTCTTTGATGCAGCCTATCTAGGGTTTGCGTCTAGGAACCACTGCAGGGACAGCGCCCCTCTTCGGCTGTTTGTTGAACATTGCATTCCAATGTTATGCGCGACGTCTTACGGAAAGACCTTTGGAATATACGGCGAACGAATAGGGGTACTATCGATTCCACTGCCCACTGCTGAGTTGGCGAAGAAGACCGAGAAACATATGAAACTTTTGGCCCGAGCGGAAACTGGGGCAATGCCAGTCTTTGGATCAACACTCATTGAGTTAATTCTTGGCTGTGAAAAGCTTTCAAAGGAATGGAAGAGCAACTTACGTACCATGTCTGAAGAGTTAAAAAGGCGACGCCTTCACCTTCATACTTTGCTAAAGGGACTTGGAACCCCGGGAGATTGGTCGTTTCTCACAACCCAAACTGGGATGGTCTCGTGGGTATCCTGATCAACTCAATTATGAGGCTTACCTGACCCTCTCAGATACACTGGCTTAAGCTCGGGGCTGATTGACAAGATCCGCGAGACATTCCATGTTTGTTTGCAGGACAATGGCAGACTCTCCATAGCGTATGTTATAAACATAAACCTTACGCCCCTACAGCTGCGTCGCGTCTGTTCTGAATGAGTATAGGGGCTTAAATGCTGCCAATATCAGCCATGTGGCACGGAGTATTGATACCGTTGTTCGTCACTATCCAATTTCTGCCAGGAATCATTTTGGATATAATTGACTCCCACCTTATCCAGTGAGACGTCACGCATGCTTTGCAAATATCCTCTATGGAACTCGGAGATGGTATTCAGCAGTGATTGTCAAGGGAGCGGGAATACTAGGATTTTAACAACAGCTCTTCTATTCTCTATTATAGTATTTATAACTGCATTGAACATTCACTCTACTACAACGGCTATATGGTATGGACAACAGGGCTTCCCATCCGCTTAGCTGTACGTAAGCCCAGTAGTCCGCAGAACCAAGTCCCAAATATCCCTATATCGAAATACATGTTTGAAAGGGCATCGCCCAGACTGTAGGCAGATTGTGGGTGATGAGGGTGTGAGCTCATAAGGACAGTCTGTGTGTGGCTGCGCGGATTCTGTATATAATCATTTCCTCATTGTGGAAAAGAAGGACAGAAACAACGACTGCCGGCCTTGTACCCACCCCTACTATCTACCGTAATATAAAATCTCCCGTTATTCCATTACACGGTTGCAAAACCGCCCCATAACCCAACTCACAGAAGGACGGCCTTCACCCGATCATGCTTTCCAAAGAATACGCCGAACAAAACCGTTGTTACAGCCATGACGCCTGCCAACGACGAATACAGGATGACCAGATAAGGGTCCTTGGTGATGGGCGTAAACGCCATGGCCAGGCACGCCCCAACCCCAGCCGTGGCCATCCACACTGACTGAACTACTGACTTCATCGTCTTCGGGGCTTGATTGTAGGCGTACTCTGTCCCTGTGGTGAAGCAGAAAATTTCCGCAATCGCACCAAGAACATAGGTTGGTGTTTGCAGGAACATCGAGATCTGATTAGGAATGCGGCCATGGTCCGACTCCGGGCAGGTAAGTGGGTGATGGTAACAGGGTCCCGTGGAATAGACTAATTTCTGTAGTATCGCGGTGTAGACCATAGCAAGAGTGAGAAATAGGAATCCGACCAAAATGCGGGCCATAGGACCAAATCGGATCCTGCGCTGGGTCAGGAATGGATATAGGCCCCGCGAGATCACTGGTGTCATTAATATGCTGGAGATTGGGTTGAGTGACTTGATAGTATCATTTGGAACCCCAGAGTTGACCATCTGCCCGGCCTGTGAGATCAGGTTATTGAAGGTTTGATTCAGGCACAACCAATGGATGGGGAAGAGAAGACTGGAGGATGGTATTAGGTTAGTTATCCATGCATTTCAATTAATCACTGGGAAGGCATACAAAACACGACATGCAAGCAATCCACTTTTTAACTCATCAATGAATGCATCAGTCCATGGCACCTGTCTCTGGTGCTTCTCTTGTTGCTTCTGTGGCTTAGCTCCATCCATCTGGAACCCTTCGCGAATTCCATACACCATTGCTCTGCTGGCGTGTGGTAGGACGGAGCCACTTGGAGGGCGCCGAACTGGTCATGAGAATGGTCGGTATCTATTTCTCTAGCGTCGGTGTGAGGTGTCACTCACCAAATGTATGTCGCCACACTAGCAACGGTACAACTGACAGGGCCATCATGCACAAGGGAATCAAATATGCGACCCAGTATCCAACATACTTCTCCAGGACCGTGGTGATTAGGGCCGATAGTCCTCCGACATTCACCATCCTAGATATCAACGTGTCAACAGCGTCGCATGTTGAAGCAAGGCAGGTGGGGGAAGAAATACCAATAGTATACATTGTAGATGTATTGGATCGTGAGTTCTCGATCCGTAATGACCTTTCTTCCGTTCTTTAGCAACTTGATCTTGGGAGTTGTTTCGGTATACTGCTCCGCTACGGACGGTCACAAATTAACTTGGTGCGATCGGTGCTTTCAACTTAAGACATACCGATAAATGGAGCCACGGATGATCGCACGCCTCCTGAGCCTACAGCGATGAGCACAATGGCAGTAGCTAATCCACCTTCCGCGGCACCGACTTGAGCGGCGCGAGGACAGGAGGTCGCGAACAAAATCACCGAACCACAGAGTTCGATGCTGTGTGATCATTAGCTTGATGACGATGGGAGCAACCCACCTAGGACCATACATAGCGGAGATTAGAATCGTTCTGTACCGACCCAGCCAGGTGTCAGCCACCACCGCTGCTGGGATAGTTGCGAGATAACCCCCAGCCATCATCGCGTTTACAATGTTGGTCGCCGTCGCTTCGCGCAGGCCGAGTACGCCGGGAATGTTGCTCAAGGGAGAATGCTGGATGTAATTCTCTGCTACATATCAGAATTCCTTGCCCCGCCATTGAGTTACTTAACAGCAGGACTCACGCAAAGGGCTGGTTGCTCCGTACCACACAAAGCGCTCAGCGGCCCCCACGAGCGCAATCAGCCATACTGGGAAGGGTACGTCGTCTACCACTGGAAGCAGATCTTCTTTGTCATGCTCACTTGCGCCTGATTGATCTTGTTGTGAATCTCCCTTATTTTCGATGGATGTGACCACTGTCTGTCTTTCGATATCGTCTGACGTGCTCATGATGAGTCTGGCAGGCAATGACAGGCGTCGCTATTTTTGACACTGATGGAAGGTGGACTGTAGAGAATAACGGCAAGTGAGATTGGTAGCTATTCAATTAAAGTAAAAAGCATAGAAAAGAAGATAGGGGAGGCGGTTTAATAGGTAACTTAGAGCAGCGAGGTGGAGGGTATGAATCCTATCAATTGCATTCACTCATTCATTTTCATTCCGACGGCGCTCGGAATACAGGCCTAGGGATGTCTGAATAAACTGGTGTTCATCCCGAGCGGAGTAAAACCTGCGATTAGTAACGGGGGGAAACTCCGACAATGTGCTTTCGTCTTCTCCCCCTCTTCCACCTCGACCACCACTACCACTGACAAGCGGATAATATGGCTATGGACAAGACCACCTCGTCTGTTAACCATGGACAACGTTTCCAGGCTCAGGGTCCGAAAGAATGGCAAACCTACCTCCTGCGAACCGTGTCGAGTTTCTAAAATCCGGTGTGACCATCATCAACCAACTTGTAAACGATGTGACGTTAGGGGTTTAAGTTCCAAGGTACACACTCCTCTAATTCAGTTTCCAATTTGGATCTGGATTTAGATGACGAGGATCACAAGGCGTGTACTGACAGAGCACCAGTGTTACTATCATCCGGCCCCCTTGACCCGATCACGAAAAAAGGCGCAGGCAGCTCGCAGCGTATCTCCTATCAACCCGTCGTGTGAGGATGGCGAGGTTCCCAGCATTTCCACGAGCCGTGGTGACAGCATCGTGCCAGCTGAGCCTCAAATGGACTTGACGTCTACGTCTCAGCCAACCTACTTGGGATCGACCAGCTTCATGTCAGCATTCCACTGTGGTCAACAGCATCAGTGTCTCTCTACACCAAAAATTGCCCATGCATCCACCTTGCGCATGGCTTGGAGTGCCGACTTCACTCATGTATTTCCCCGACTGGTTCAGCTTCTACGCCCCCTCAGGCTCTATGAAGATTTAGTGACCGACGAATACCATCGGAGTCCGTTCACAGTCATCCCAGCTCCTCTTGTTCTTACACCCTTGAGGCTACTTCGAAGCCACTGGGAGAAGGAAAGATGGCCGCATGAACGTTTGGGACACCAGATCACTCAGAACACGGCCACCCAATTGGTCAAGATTGAAGCACACATGACCACAGACCAGTTTTACTATTTGTTCACAGGTGCAAATCTGCGATGGGACTTTGTCGGCCTCATATTCGCCCTGGCGGGACTCGGTGCTAGCGTCTCATCTCGTGGCTCTCCGTTGTTCTCTCTGAACGGCAAGGATGAACTAAGCGCAGATGCCTTTGCCATGGAGATGGCAGCAGCAAGCCATGCATGTATTGAAATCTGCAGACAGTACGACAATGTGACTGACTTGATGGTTTGGCTGAACTACACGTACTTCGTATTGGCGTCCAAGATTATGGGAGAGACAAGTAATGACGTTCACTCCATACGGTTGGCCTGCAATGCACAAGGTTGACAGAGAATAGGCCATCATATGTACGCACAATTTGGGGACATGGTCTCCTGCATCCATGCTATGGGCCTACACCGTCCAGATCCTCCCGGGTCCTCCATTCCTTTGTTTCTTTCGGAGGCCCGTAAGAGGGTTTTTGCAGCGTCATATCGCGCCGACAAGAATATCGCTACTTTCCTGGGAAGGCCGCCTCGACTCCCCTACCATTATTGCGACGTGGGACTACCCTTGGATGTCGATGACGATATTCTAGTCCTGGATCGTCCTTCCCTCGACAAGGCCATAAGCCAGCTCACGCCAGACGGATGGGGCACTTTCAACGGTGGTCTTCGCCCTGCCACAGTCATCCGGCTGCGATACATGGTAGCGATGTTGCGGGAGCAGGTTGTGGGACTGTCCTTAGGGCGGGGCTCGGTTGATTCAAAACAGAATGAACTCCCGTAGGATGGCCGGCGTAGACGACTTCTCTCTCAGTATGGTGAAAGCTAATATGCTCCTAGGTTTATATATCAAGAGTGTAAGCGGTTGTGGGACACAGTCCCCAGCGAGTTTCACTACAGTAAGCAGTTCTGGAAGGCTTTAAGCCCGCACCTGGCAATAGTAAGTCTGGTCATCCATCTGGAATACCTCCACACGGTGTTTCAGGTCGAGCGCATCCGTTGCAATGAATGCGCCGACGCCATGACCGATCTTCTGGACTCGGCCATGCAGATTGTCTCGGTTGTCATGGAGTTTGCAAAGCACCACGATCAACAAGGCAGCATGCGGGAGCAGTACACATGGATTGTAAGCCGCTGTGAACCGTCTCCATATCTGTCTTTCAATTTCTAACCTGTCGGGATCAACTAGTTTCTCTTCTATGCCCTCCCGGCAGCAGGTGCCGTTGCAACCGAGCTCCATCGATGTACGGTGTCCAGCGTGCCACTACCGTGTTCCATGTCTAGGTCCAGAATTATCCGTGATCTAAGTCTGCTTGTCTCCTGGTTCGAAGGAGCCAACCCATCGACTTGTCACACACATCAGGTATGTGTGGAGGTCACCAAGGTCATAGTCAAGCTGTTAAATGATACGTTGGATTATCCGACGGGCGGGCAAATGGCGGATGGGCCACAACCAGGCACAGGCAATCGCTCTGCCCCAACTAGCGATGATCGAGTGTGGAGTACTTCTCATTCGATTGGGGTGTCCTTAAATCCCTACGAACAGAGTGGGACGACACCGAACGTCGATGCGCTTGAAACGAGTGAGGATTTCTTAAACTGGCTGGAGGAGTTTGGGTTGGACACAAGCGTGCCTGAGTACTTCTGGTGCCAGTAGTATGCATTGACCATCACCGAGTTCCATTTGGGCTCTTTACGACGAGATATGCGGCACATGAATTGGATTTGTTCTGCCCACCGATATTTGAATACACTAATGCTGGACTCGATAGCTCGATTGTCTCAGTGGGAAAGGGTCCAAATGGTGCCTATCCTGTTGACTAGCATGGAACTGTGACTGGCTAGGACCGGATACAGTTTATATCCAAATAGCATTGATCCCTGCGGTGAAATGTATGTTTATTCTGTGACTGGGATAATCGACATGGAAATAGTTAAATTGATCCTCATGTCTTCCATGCCACGTCAACTAAATCCTGCTCTACCCAACATCTGGCTAGTTCAGGAACACGGAGCAGTCGTCATTCAAATGTGTGAGCCAATTATGTTGAATGATCGCCATACTGCGCAAGAGGCCTTCACGTCCATTTTTTGAACGGAGGATGAGTACGGAGAGAAAGGGCATAGTTGGTGCGTTGGGACTCGGCACGAAGTCTCCCTTGGCAAACGGTTCTCGTCGCAAGAGAATATTGTCCATGACGTCTGGGTGCTCTTCCTTGAATTTCTGCGCCGGGTCACCGGATGTGAGAATCCCCTCCTCTCTCCGGGATAACTAACATGAATACATCGTCATACTGCGGTCCACACATAAACGGCTCGGATAGGGCTCGTATGCGGGCTTCATCCCCCAGTGCATGGAGCACATGGAGAGCAAAGTAGTCTACTCCATAAGTCCACGCGAGGGACGTGAGACCATAGTATCCGGGTGGGCGAGGGTTGACCTTGATGAGGAATATACTGGGCTTTGGCCGTTGCTGCTTGTCCCTTGTCACGTTGTACTGCAGGTACAGTATGCTGTTCTCCTCCACATATTTCATGGCAGAGTACCTGACACGCGCCTTAATGTGGAAGACCCCGCTTCGGAATCCTATATGGAGAATGTGATCCAGTAGCGCCTGGCGTAGGAGATCCTGCTCGCTGGGGGGTAGCCGAGATGGATGGATGAATGCTGTCTCTTGAAATGTATCAGAGCTTGTGGCTCCTGGGCTATCTGCATTGCTTGGGAAGTCATCTGACACCTCACAGAACAGGATCTCCCCGTTCCAGAGAACAAAGTTCACGGCAACCTCTCGTCCATCAATGTAAGGCTTAATAAGAACGTCAGAAGCGACGTGAACCGTTCCTTCAAGCTAGATAAAGTGCTGTCCTACCTTTTCCACAGCTCAAAATAACTGTGTCTCTGTAAACACCTTGGACACACAGTGGCTTCTGTTGCCCTCGCATGGTTTCACCACCAGCGGATACTGGAGGCGAAGTGGCTCGTTCCCATCTGACAGGTGGAACTTCTCTTTGAGGTCTAAAGGCCCTGAAACACATAGAGTAAAGCTGCCCTCAATCTCGGATAGTCACATGGCATACTTGTTCGTGGCCTTTTCAAATGCCGCTGCCGGTGCCGTTGGGAACCCAGACGTCTCCACCACCCCAGCTACCGCAGTGACCAACCTGTCGTTTCTGGTGACGACGCCATCAACACGAAGCGCTTTTAGTGCTCGCGTCAGTCGGTCAGCAAAGGAGGCATCTACGTTGGTATCAGATGGGACGAAGGCCGCCCGTAAGTGGGCCAAGGCCCGTCATCCGGTTCCAGCCAGTGGTCTCGGTGGTCGAGGACAATCAGCTGGATCCCAAGACTATAGATTGTTTCAATGGACTTGTGATCTTGTATACCTAGCTTCTTCCTTCTTTACCAATTCCACTTTACTCCTTTATAGTCTATTAGGATAGTTAGTGTATATCCCTATACTGAGATTCTAGCGTCTAATAATTAGAGAAGAAATAGAAGGGTAATTGAAGATATTTTTCTTAGAATAGTCACTCCTACTTATATGGAAAAAATTCTGTCCTAATCAGGGGCTCCGTCGTCCTCAGTGGCTCAAAAGTTCCAACACGGAGGGGTAAAGGAAACCACTTAAAGCGGAGATAACCAAGTCGTTTAGGCCAATGAAGCACTTTTGCGCGACAGGGGCGGAAATAGTGCCATTAGACTATCAGGTTCACATGTGTCTGCTTTGAGAGGACTTCATGAATAAATTACTCGTGTCAGCAGCCACCTGCTGACAGTGTTCATCTGTTTGAGACCAACCTTGACGTGACATCTTACAATGGCGGAAGAGAGAACAGTTCAACAGGCCATCGACGAGTACATTGCTACACTTGAGGTTCCTTTACGAGAGCTTAATAAAAAGGTACGACGGTGATCTCTGTGGTTTGCTATAGTATTGCTAATCATTTGAGCAGATTCACGAGAATCCGGAACTAGCATATGAAGAGCACCACGCTCACGACACCCTCTGCGCCTTTCTGGAATCCTTAAATATTCCCGTAACTCGCCATGCGTACGGGATCTCGACGGCATTCGAGGCTACAGTCGGTGACCAAGGACGGTGTGTCAATTTCAACGCCGAATATGATGCTCTACCCGAAATCGGACATGCGTGGCCATAACCTTATTGCCACTGCCAGCGTGACGGGCTTCCTGGCTCTGGCATATGCTATCAAGAAATTTGGCCTCCCTGGTCAAGCGCAGCTACTCGGCACTCCTGCAGAGGAAGATGGAGGAGGAAAGATTGATCTGATCACCGCCGGAGCTTACAAGAAGGTGGACTTGTCTCTAATGATGTAGGTTTGCCTCACCAGTATCCTGCAGGTAGCTAACAATAGCAGTCATCCCATGTCAGAGGACGAGTTTCTTGATCGGATGGCCACGGGTATAGCTGGACGCTCATCCATCTCTCTGTACGATATAATCTGTACCTACGAAGGGGTGAGCGCTCATGCAGGAGTCAATCCCTAGGAAGGCGTCAATGCTCTGGACGCAATTGTGATGGCGTATAATGGGATCTCCATGCAGCGTCAGCAGATTCGCCCCGATGAGAGAATCCACGGCGCCATCGTTCAGGCTCCGAGCATCACGAACGCAATCCCGGAGCTGACAAAGACCAAGTATACCGTGCGCAGTCCGACTATCAAAGGAACCAAGGTGCTTGGTGAACGCGTGCGGCGATGCCTGGAGGCCGGTGCATTGGCGACGGGATGTAAAGTCAAGCTGAAGGAAAGCACTATCTATGCGGATCTTGTGGTCAACTCTTCTCTTTGTGAAGAGTTTGCACAGAAGATGGCCGATCAAGGGGACCGGATCCTGCAGATGGATAATGTTCCGATGGCGGGGTCCACTGATCAGGGCAACGTCTCCCATCTCGTCCCGGCACTTCATGGACTGGTTGGCATTCCGGTATCTGATGGGGCCAAAAATCATACACACGAGTTCACAGCAGCGGCCGGGACAGACACTGCGCATACTCGAATTGTGAGGGCTGGGAAAGCCATGGCCATGACTGGGTGGAGATACCTCATAGATGACGACTTCTGCGGCAGAGTGACTCAGGATTTCAATAGGAGGACCGCCTTAAATTAACTCTAATAGAAATTATAGCGCCTACACCACTCTGATAGCCTAATACCAGTTGACTTGGGGCAAACTTGCAGTACTGTCCTACATAGACCACATGCAGCCCCTGCACCGGCTGAACATCCTGCGTATCCTTATCCTCCGAGCCGAGGACCAACACATCACGGCACTTCTAAGTGAAAACATAGCAGACAGCATGGTAAATGAACCAACCTTTACCGCTCATCTTCTTCCGGTCGAATCTTTAGTGCGCGTTTTGTCCTGGCCGTGTCGAGGCGACCGACAGCAACGCAGGGGATTTATACCCTTTTAGATTGGTTCTGACTCGACTATCTCGTCCTCAAGTAGAGTGCACTGCACGATACCGAATATTATCCCGCCCCTGTCTGATGACTGGTAAACTGTTGGTTCTTACTGTGGTAGTATGGGGAAATCGATGTGGTGCCTACCATGCGTATGCTACTGCTTTCCTTACTGCTTTGCTTAATGCTGTTTATGTTTCTGCTGCTTACGCCTATCACGAGGCCTGAGTTCACGGTAACGGGTGCGATAAACCTTGTCCTGGACACTGTCGACGTGGGATTGTATTATTGGTTGCTACTTGGAAAATGAGGCATTAGTTTTATGAGGCAATTGCCTCGAATTGCCTTCCTTGGTGGGTTAGGCATTTTCCCCTCTTAAGCGAATGTTGACGTCACCTATGGCATATCGCTTTATGATATAAGGACGAATTGTTCTCGTCGTAGTTTCACATCTTCCTTAGATGCCACATTCGCCTACCTTTGATCTTCAGTATGTCTGAGGCAGAAAGTATGATTGAGCCTAATGTCCTCGATGAATCTTTTATTACATCTGGGCTCTCTAACCTCAGCATTAGAACATCTGAGGGCCCACCAGAATCATCACCGCAGACGCAGAAGGCAAGGCTAGTTCTGCTACAGCCTCTAGCCAACACCAAGATGCTTCAAGCCTGCCGTAATCCCCAATCACGCAGGTTCCCCAAAAATAATTGCATGTTTACTTCCAGTAATGAGCTCCTTGATATCCAACCACTTAGTAGGGCGTGGAGAGGGGCAATAACGAATGTCCCGCCCTTTTCACATTTGATATTCGACCTTACTCTACCTAAGGAGACTGAAAATTGCAAGGACACTTTCCAGAAAGTTCACTGGGACACATTTATTCCGGAAGACAATAGTCTCGGTGTCCGTTTGAGGGACGTTACGACTTTGGTCAGGACTATCGCCACCGAAATGAAAATACGAACAAAGGGTGACGTGTGGTTCGACGTTGTCTATGACGAGGTTGAAGGGTCAAAAGGGATAGCGCCGAGAGCAATGGTAATTCTGAAGAAGCAGCTTCTTGCACTGAGTCAGCAGGTCCCAGTGGTGAAAGATGGAGAAAAAGGTGAGTTCAATGGAACAGCGGGTGACGGTAACGCAACCCAGGCACCAGAGCAGTCCAGTTACTGTCGGAAGAGCGTCGAGCCCAACAAATTGGTATTTTTTGGCAGATCTGGCGAGCGTCATGAGATATATGTTCCCAAGGGTACTCTTCAAAAAGCTATCGACCTTTTACAGGAGGAAAACTGGGATGAGCTTCTCAAATTCCCTCCTTATAGTGAGTCAAGCCTCTAGAACTTGTTCATCACCAGCTGATATTCTATAGTGGATCAAGGATATAAGGACTGGGATTGATTGCGACCGCGCACAAGTACCTGAAGACTCTCAGATAATCATGCAATGGTTTTGAATTTTTGATCAGGCCAATGGCCAAAAGTCGGCTGGATGAAACAGTACTGTCACCGAGTTCTCCTCGCCTATGTGTCACCTGATCACGACCGAAATTCTGCATTGTTTTTGATTTTGTTGCAGTCAGAGACTGAATGAAATCGGGAGCTCAAAACCTGATGGATAGATACCTACACAATGTGTAGTTTGCCACTCAACGCACATATGCTTAAGACTGCTGCTCGAAATCGTCCCACTAAAACATAATTGTAGCGTCTCTACTCATTGGTACACTTACTCATACAGAGGATACAGCGAACTTTCTCTTGCAAACCACTCTAGATTCCAGTATGACATGGCATTCTATTGTATTTTGATGGTAGAATGGCGCCCCGGGGAAGCGTGAGACCTGAGTTCAATAAAAGCAACTGGTATACTGAGCATACAATCAATCATGGAAGCGCGGAACTACTTGGATACACCCCAATCCTTGCCGGATTCAGGTACGACCACCCCCATGGCCACGTCCATGCGGTCCTCGAACGTCACATAGCCCGTCTTTCGCGAAAACACAGCATTTCGTACGGCGTCTTTCCAGCTGGCCCACCAGTCTTGCTCATCCTGGACGGCACACCGGCGACCAGCCTCATTGGCCGGAACATTCGCAAATGGCCAGATCACCTCGACGCACTCGTAGCGCTTGGCCGGATCTTTCTTCGGAGGTATCTCCATACTCCAATATAAGAGGTCTTTGAAGGAAGCGTTGGGCTCGGCTCCGTGCCGGACAACGACCTCTGCAAAGGTCAAAGGAAAGCTGACCTCCACCACGCCTTGGTAGCGAGTCGAGGCACAGCGGTGCGAATCAGGCCGTCGAGTCTCTCTTGGTCGAAATTGACCACCCGGCGCCTAAGCGTGAAGCTGAGGGAGTTCAGGAATACACTCTTTCCTGGGAAGTAAGTGACTCACCATTTAAGGGGAGCAGGATCCTCGCAATACAGCTTTGTCAGTGTCTCAATATCTACAGAGGCAACATCGTAAGCTTGCCCGGGTGACACAGGCTGGTTGCGTATGGTGACGCGGCTCGGATCCAATTTGAGTAGGACCAGCGCTCAAGATTCGACACCAGCAGCGGCAGTAGGTTTAGCGTGAGATCAAAATCATCTTTTGTCTCTCCGTATTCAGAGTGTGTACCACGAATGCGCACGAGCAGCTTTGGAGGCAGTTGGGCCTGCTCCTGCATAAGCCGCAGAAGGGCGCCTGAATCGCGGCTGAAGTCTTCATGGCGAGTCACGGTCGTTACGTGGTCATCTGTTAGCATAGCGCCTGGGAACTGGTATCGCGAGAAGTCGAGGGACGTAAATAACGGGGGTTGGTGGAGGTCTTGGCTCAGCGTCAGCGTGAGCGAACGAGGCGAGGTAGACACCGGTGTACTGGTGGCTGTCGAGGAGTACGCTGGCGGCAGTTGGCTAGAATCACTAGAATGTTTGGAGTCTGCCATTATCGAAGAGAGTGTAGTTTGATTCTCTTTCAATGCGAGCAGACTTGGAAGAGTTCAATGGTGCAGGTGGTGGCGGGGATGGCGTCCTAATATGATATGCAGTGGCTTAGCTGTTTGCACTATTATCCCCCATTAAGATGTATTACAAATACTGGTAGTGGAGTTTCGTTGTTACGTACTATAGACTAGGTAGACAGTCACGAGTAGTCTATACTACCTACCTATTTCGTACAGCAGGCATTGTGTTGGCTGGATTAGGCGACAGACACGCGAGAATGAGATTACCTGGGCGAATTATTTTAACAAGCTGCAGCCAGACCAGAACCATAAGCAATAGGGCCGCTAGAAATAGGATAATAGAGGCTATAATGGTTGCGCGACTTCTGCATGCATTGAGGCTATATAGATTAACTAGGACTAGTTAAATCTTAGTAAGAGTAGTAAAGAGGGCCTGAATTCCCTATTGTCTTGCTTCTCAGGGGACAGGAATGCAGATAGGTATCCATAGACCACCTTTCCTTCTAGCCACCCCCCCTTATTACACCTTGCGGTCTCGTTGCTGAAGATGCCAGGCATAAAATAGACTGGCTAGAAGAAACAGGGCGGCCAGAAGCAAAATTAAGATATTGTGTTCAAACGAACAAGGTGAAATCAAATCGACCGCGACAGCTGCCAGCCCAAGGCCGAAAAGACACGTCGTTGTTCGGCGAGCAGCTTGGTGCTTCCATCATTTCCACCTTCAAGGAATCCGGCTGTAGAGTAAAGACTCGAAGAAGTGTATGTATCCATGGTTTGATGACACACCCAAGAGCGAGAGCTGCGAGACAAAAGGGCAAAAGAGACAAAGAACAAACTGACCAATATCGGTATTTGTAATACTGGTATCGACAAGTCAGGCCCTGTCACTTTGTTCCCATTAACTACTCGACAAGGCTGACAGAGTGATGGGAGGGAGACCGGCGGAGCCTGTGAAAGAAAAAGCGTGGTGCTGATGGCATGAGCCTTAGATTGACGAGCGTAAGGACGTGTTCGAATTGCTGCGACATGGATAGATTCAGGACAGAGACAGAGAGAATAGCCCAATTGGAATGTTTCTGCCTGATCTTGACATCAATGTGTATCCGTTGGTTGTATGTTTAAGGGTTCTACAACTTTACCGGTATCTTCTAGTATCGTCTGGTATGGTACCAATTTGTATTGTATGAGACTGGATTATGGGAGGGTGACAGTAAGTCCTCGGTGTACACCAGAGCGACCCTAAGGACTAGGCTGAGCAAAGGTTGAATCTGGGGAATAAGGTTGACGCAGACACGCAACAATTAAATAAGTACTCAGAAACACTTCCCGGCAGCTAATCCTGCAAAGGCTCAGGAAGAAACAGCAAGATGGCAGCAGAAAGAAGAGAAAACTGATCTAGTTCCGCAAAGAGCTCATCTAGGGCATCTACCCATGTGCGGGTCATCTCTCTCAACAGGGTGTTGGTCCAGGCGTCAAAGTGCCCCTGTGTTCCAAAAAATTCCAAGAGAAGTATCCGATGCTGGCTGTCCTCACAACAAAGGCAGCCTTGACAGCACATGGCTAAGATGTATGGAATTTGCTAATCAACGCACAGGGTAAACCTTCCGCCAGTAATGAGGCTGTAGTACCTTCTGAATACCTGGGTGCTCTTGAAGCATTGTTGGGACTTGTGGGTCGTCAAAATAATCCTTCTTGAGATCGCTAACATCAACGTATTGAACAAGAAGTTGACTTGCTTGTTTGTTGGCTGAACGTATAGCTTGGAATAGTGCACTGAGACCCTCCTTGTCCTTATCAAGGGGATCTGCACCTTTTGTAAGAAGCAACCTGACTTCAAATTCGCTGCCCACCATGGCTACCCAACATCATGCCATTCGACCCTCATGATCTTGACAATGTACACCGAAAGCATATTCTTTCGGGACTAAGCATATTATTTCTCTGGAGCCCGTGGATTCCAGCGCACATAACAATAGACGGCGGCGATTGTGTGCGTCGCCTCTGGTTCCAGGACAGAGCCTTGTTCCAAGAAGGCCCTGACAACTCTGGCCCTCGCATTTTTTGCAGCTGTAAACAGAATTTCATGATTGGCAATGTTGCCAATGTCTCGACATTTTGCGCAGTACTGGAATAACAATTTGACAATCCCCCCAGCTTCGTTTCTCGAAGATATTGCAGCAAATTAAAGAGGTGTTCAGGTTTCATCTTCTCCATGTCGCGTCCAGTTGATCTCGGAGTCAGGGTCTGCACCCGCATCAAGCAGCATCTGGACTAATAATATATTACCACCTATTACTGCCAAGGCGAGAGGTGTCCGTCCATCGGATATCTGATGGTTTGGATCCGCTCCTCTCTCAAACAGTAGCTGAACAAATGTCTGCATATTCGTTGGCCGCTTTAGACAGCGCTGTGTGCCCACTTGAAGTGTGAGTCATAATGACAATAACTCCCCTATCAAACAGCAGCGCCACTATTTCCTTGTGATTATTGCCTGCTGCTAATATATGCGGAGGTAAGTCGTCATCGTTTTCGGGGCAAAGGTCGACAGCTCCATGCTTTAGCAAGATATGGACAATCTATAATAACCCTTCTCTGCTGCCCATGATAGGGCAGTGTGTCCTCCAATAAACCATTTACTTCACGTAGCACCTCTAGGTCGACCCCCTTTTCAAGCAACTGCTCCGCTACCGACTCGTGGCCAAATGCTGCTGCTGCTGTCGTGTTATGCTTATCTCCTTATTAAAGGGCATTCTCGTATAAACGGAATTACCCATTAGCTTGATTTTCCATTATCATCCTGGGGCAAACAGCTACCAGGGCTTGTTACTCAAGTTGGGTCTGGTACACGCCAGGCCCTTTTCTATGCCATGCTAATCCGACAATCCAGTCCTTGATCCCAAATACACTCTCATACCACATATTGCTGGGGGGTTCGACAAAAGTTGGAGCGAATAATATTCAGAGTTTCTTAGGGGATTCGCTGATTGACGTTAGCTGGATGCTCGCCAGATTTTGCACTTAAGATGGGACCCTCGATTCCGCTTCCCTCCCCAACTTCTCGAGGATAACCTCGCAGCAGGTCCAGATCCGATGGCGATTTTTGAGGTTCAACCAGCTAGCCTGCGTTTTGTTCATTCCGTCTTCTGGCCTTGCAGCAGCTTCCTTGATGAGACGGATCAGATTCTTGTAATTAACCTGTCCACCAGCTTGGGCAACACTTTGCCGAAGTGAGACTTGGTCGGTCCATGGGCAATCATAGACCAGACGTAATCTCCAAAAGTGATCGGGTAGGGCCCGGACAGCTCCACGAAATGCGGTACTAGCAATGACCAGATTGATGACGGATGGCGAAGGAAGCATCTGCAACATCCTATAGCGGACGTCCCACGGTAGACTCGAGAACGGATCTACACCTGACAATTCTAGCGCACCCACGTTTACAATTGCATTTGTTGAGTCTGGGTCCGAATTCTTTGACGCAGAAACGAGCTCAGATATGTCGACTGGCTTCAACGGGTCCGCGACTAACCACTGGAATGCGTCAGCTCATACTTTGATGCACGGAGAATGCGCGCTTGAACATCATTTAGGTAGACTTACTTCAAACCCTGGCTCTGCTTCCCACTCTTGCGCTTGAAAGTTCTCGGTGCCACCATAGACTCTACTGTCCTCCCAGTCGATGGATGTCTCCATGTCATCCTTTAGTCGAGCCTGCATAGTGAGATACACCCGGCGCGGCTCTAATGGCAGCGAGCTCGAACCCACAGTTTGATGTACAAGCTGAAGCATCTGCCAGCAGGTATCATGTAGAAAAAAGCCATCCAGATTGGCCCAGAGCGTTCCATCGCTACTCCCTGCATTTTCGCCAGGGACTGTGAGTCCATACCAAGGATCATAGGTGCCCTTGAATTCATCAGTCACAGGCACTGACATGACGATGAACACTTTTACCGCTGAACTTTCTTTTGGACTTACAATTTCAGTGATATAGAATGCGTCGTCATCATCCTGAATTTGATTATGCTTGTCACTTCGGCAATCCCTAGCACGCAGCATTCTCACTTTCTCTAGCCACTAGCAAGAGTCAATGACGAGATTCCTATGTGGATTGTTAACATACCAAGACATCCTTCTCGGATACCAAATCCCCACTGTATCCCTTGAGGGATGCGCAATAACTATCGTGTTCCCAATCCGCGGCAGAGTTCTTGTCATCTTCTCCGTCCTCATCGTCTTCAGCTTCTGGTCTGTGCTGCGCCTCGCAGTCACACTCATCGTCGTAGCAAAGACTTGGGTCTTCGTCTTCGGAGGCGGTGGAAGCTTTTCGGAGATCATAGCAGGACAGTGGCCCACCGCAGATGTTGCAGTAGAAGGTGATTTTTCCCATTATCACCGTGTTGGCAAATGTAACAAATGCCAGACAGACATGTGAGGGGAAAGTAAAATGTAAGTTTTAGATGCTCTAATAATAAGAAAGATCTGTGTCGATCGTAATGCGCCAAGCGAATCCCACGAACCGACGCGGAATACGAGGCACTGGCTAGGCCTGATTGGTGGATCCGCTTCACATGCTAAGCTAAATACGAGGATCTACACAGTAAGCTGATCCTGTATAGAATTAGAGTCAATGGAAGGGATCATGTCTGTTTCAGGCTATATCTGGGTAACGCCCTTAGGTGAAATCAGAGTCCGGAAAACCACAGTCAACTACCTGTCGGAGGAATCAGATACCTGGCCGAACTGGAACCATGCCTGCCTCCAGGGCATACCCATTCCTGTACGCCAGTGCAGTCTGCGACCCCTCAACATCGATCACATAACCATACTCACATCGACCAAAGAGATAGTGAACTGGTCACGGTAGAGAGCGACATACTTGTGATCTATAGCATCCAGTAGATTGTGCTCCGATCCATCCGGATGAAGCACATCCCATGGCTTGCCGCAAGTCTTCCACTGACACGACTCGAGGACGAGGAGAAGGGCATCAAGTCTGGAGATCACTTTGGAGATATCAAACCCCATGATATGAAGGTTGGTGGCCTTTCCGTACGCTGGGGTGGAGATTGTGGATTTGATACGGGTCAGACTGCGTTTATTAGCCTTCTGCGATATTGTTGGAGGAGCTGCCTTCTGGTGTAGCAAATGATCCATGTAAGATAAAGGGTACTCTGTTTAAGTAATACTATCAGGATTAGCATATGCTAGTAGAAAAGGTAAAGGAAACAGGACCGAATACATTCTTTGAACTGTGGAATATTCAGCGCTGTCCTCCCATACGTGAATGGCATTAGAAACCCATAGTGATAGAACCGTAAGCCATGATGAGTGCATCTCTTGGACACGATAGGATAGACTTATGACTCCAACTCATGCACATGTGTTTTTCCATCTGTACCCTTAGGAGAAGGCTCAGGCCATGCTTTGTCGCCCATCAACTCATGCCTCTGGCCCTCCGTCCCCAACTCTGGAATACCGAGTGGTGGTATCGCAGGTCCGACACGCAGTGCATTTTCTCTACTCGCTTTCTTCAATCTCCTCCGCAGTAATATGGTATATGCAACCAACGCCCCAAGTAGAAGTATTCCCAAGGATACACCAGCCCCAATACCGGCTTTTGCCCCCGTGCTTAATCGATCGGACGCGCTCGGTGCGTCGGAGGATACAGTTGCTCCCGAAGAGGTAGAGCTCGAGACATCTGTGACCGTGCCTGATGTGGATGTGTGCGTGCTCGCCCGCGTCCGTGTGGAGGTGACATAGATGGTTGTTGCTCCATTAACAGTGGCCTGTGTAATAAAAGATAACAATGTTGAAAGTTGAGATGTGGAGGTGTGCGTGCTCGCCCACGTCTCTGTGGAGGTGACATAGATGGTAGTTGCACCGGTCCGTGTACCAAACACTATTTCAAGTTCAGATTCAGTCCCTAACAAGGTCATAAGGAGTTGCTGTTGCGTGTCTTTTTACAGGCCACTCACCTGGCGTGGCCATGGTGGGTTCAGTTAAATGCAGAACTTCGTAATATCCTCGGTCAGGGCCGCGAAGCTAAAGGGTGTTCCGCTCGTTCGAGGCGATGGATATGCTGAGGGCTTCCTGCTGATCTGAGTCACCTCTGGTGGGTGGAGGATATGTAAAGCTAAAATATTTAAACAAAGCTTGTTTGAATTTGGACTCCTTCTGTGAAGGGATTAGGTAGCTCTGTTTTTCTGTCTGTAGGCATTGTGATCAGGAACCAGCTGGGAATTGCTAACGTAGTCTATCCCCTCACCTGGTGGCAAGGCATTGACTCTTGACTTAGCGTGGTTTTTATGCACCAACTCTCGTTAGTTACTTTCATCAGCATAGTAGTTCACCTCTGCGTACTTTTGTGTGCATTTTAGTGTGAATAGATCTGTTAAAGCCCTTAGACTAGCTCAAGGACTTTCTTCGCCAACTTACTGTTTGAGGGTAGCACACCATGGAAAGTGTCGGCTGAGCTTAACTTTAACAATTTAATTTAAATAACTATGAGAAGTACTTTTTTGTAGCAGCACACTAGTTGAATCTATCTAGTAGTTGTCATAATCTTATTTTATGACCGATTAAGTGAAATCCACATGTTGATGTGATTAGTATCCTAACTACTGATTTCCTGTTAGAGGAACCTAGCTGCACAGGAAATTTATCTTTGGTTTTCTTACTAGAGTCGATAAAATTAGAGCACCGCAGTGGTTCCCACTGAGCTTCCCAGCATCAGAAAGGTCAACTCTTTGTGGATCAGTGGGAGACATAATTTAAGTAATGGGTGACAGGTTTGGCGATTTGTCATTTGCGCTAGGAGGCCGATCAGGCCAGGTAGGCACTAATGGGAAGCCTGTCGACAGTGACCTATCTCGGTCGAAACCTAATCTAGAAGTTGAGATTTGCACAAAACACTGGCAGGTTAATGAGTAAGACCCCAGGGGCACAGATACAAATGGGACACTTACCAATAGTTGAGAACTGATTGTGGGGCAGAACAGCACAGATGTAAGATATAACCAATCAACGGTAGATAGGGTGGAGTAGGGCACCATAGCTAGGGGGTTCCATGCAGCCTATGGCCGCAATAGCCTGATGAAATATGATAATAACAATAATAATAATGGTGTCCTGTCACGTGATTCACACGCGTGGAAGTCTGCTGACAGAGCTCAGTGGAGTTGTATTTTGTAGCTTGAATGTGCTACAGTGCTTCTGCTTACTGTACCTATCGATATCAGTGGGGACGCGAAATGATTGTACTTTCTGTTAATTTTCGCTCAAGGAGAAGACAGACAAACATAATATAGAAGTCATATTGGACACAACAGGATGCCAAAACCGTGGGAGGCCCTGGTCCCAGAGAGTTCCCAGCAGGGGTTTCTGAATTCTAAAATTTGGCGGATAAATACTTTCACCGATATGCCGCTCCGCTGTTGACATTTTCTGATAAGTTGACAACTAACAGGCACAGTCTGAACAACAACATCACCATGGGTTTTCTATCCTTCTGATGGCAACAATGAGTGGAAGAAGCTCCCCAGACTACATGGCAATTTCTTTGTAAATGGGTGTGGCAACATACTGCGGTAACAATAATACTTTTGAAATCGAATGTTCACTTGCTCCTAGACTTCATCTCCATCCATGTTGTCTCTGCTTCTCTTTCCGGTTTCCTTGCTCAGTTGCGTGAGCACACGGATGGATCCAACCGGCAGGCTGCCACAAGGCCCAAATTATCTCTTGCTGTTCTGTCTCGCAAATCATGGTACTTGACTGTGTCCCCCGAATTTTCAATGTGTCTCCCGGCACAGCTGTTCCGCCGCTCCAGACCAATATAATCTATGTAGTCTTGAGATGAATCTGCCAAAGTCGATCCACCAGCCAACGCACGGGAAACTTCGATGGTGAGATGCTCTCTGGAAGATAAAGATACCAGTCATCCTCTTCCACCAGACTCAGAGTACGTGTCAATGCAGTGCATTCGTAGTAAAGAGGATAGAAACCACTATCTTCCCAGTCAATGATCCCGGTAACAACATATTGGTCGCTGGAGCCGGGATCCTGTTTCACCATAATATTGGCTGTTCTGACATCCCCGTGTGTGAAAACTGATCCGTGCTCCAAGGTGGAAGTGTCATGCTCCAGCAAATAGCGAAGGAGCCGAACATAAGTAGCGCTACCATAGTGACGAGCAGAGAATTGCAGGTCGTTGAACCCCTTGGTCGTTGTAATGCCTTTGAATAGGGCGCATTCGTCAACACGGAACTCTTTGGCCCCTTCTCCACAAACGCCACCAAGCGCATTACCATCGTCCTGTCGAAGAGTCCTCAGACGACAGAAAATCTCATCCAGCTGGCGTCGTATCGAGAGCTTCTCTTCATGTAATAGATTAGGCCATGCTTGGGTCAAAGTTGTGCCTGGGATGTACGACATGAATATGACGCGAAAAGGGCCAAATGCTACCAGTCCATGGGGTCTCGGCGCAGGAATATCGGGCGCCCACTTCATAAGGTATTGCATGCTTGTGTACTCTGTGTAGTCGTTGTTTCCTGTCACGACTTTGGCAACAATGTCCTCGTTGCATTTAACCACCACGCCTCTGACAGGGTTCTCCCAGAGTTTTGGCGAATGCCAGAGAAGTTGTTTCAAGGATAAAATAAGAGATTTCTCTGCGTTGATCGACTCGTTGTCTAGCCATCCTTTTGAACACCGTGCAAGCAAAGCGTTCACCTCTTCTGATAAAGGATAGACTACTGTAGCAGTTTGTGCAAGATCCAGACGCGTTCGGAACTCGGGAGGACCGTTTGTCTCATTCTCTTGTTCAATGCCTTGCACAAACTTTGGTCCAAGCGCCATTTTAATTCTTCGAGAATAGTTTTTGGGGAACGCAGATAGCAGATCGACTTCTGGTTCGTACCTCAGAGTGTCATAGAGCCGGTCTAATACCCGAAAATTGATATCTGCAGCGTAAGATAACTGACGGTATCGAGCTTTTCGATGTTCATGGAGATATGAGTCAGGGAATATTGACATCAGGTCCGCTGTTGGATTCTTCTCCAACGCGGCCTGGAATTCCAGCATCAGATCTCTGTTCCATTGTGCCGCGCTAGCATTGGAGAGCGAAATTCGGGATGCAGCATCGGCCATGCTGACTGGTTGAGCAAAATCTGGTACTGAATAATGATTCACTTCGGTAAAAGAACAGCGAAGGGTGGGTGAGACAGATATACTTAGTGTTTAGATTAAAGAGGGCAGGAGGATGGGTCTTAAAGCCGACCGGGTTGCAGCAGCCCCTTGCTTAGGGTGAAATACGTTGTGCATGGAGTCTTTCATATAACCTCGAGGCAGGAGATGGGAAACGACTCACTTCGTGGAATTTGGAAACACTGTATGCTGCACTTACATCCTCAAACTTGATTTGACGATTCATGTATAAGTTTTTCTATGCGATCTTATTCTGTACTTTACTAGTATTAGGGTAGTTTGTTTACCATGTTTCCCCACTTTGCTAGCAAGGAGGCTCTTTTCTATGAGAGATATATTAGGCTGTTTATAATTTATTAAATTAACCCCGCTCGTATTATCTAACAAAATGTGCTCTAATTATTGGCCTCGAAACCTGAAAAGGGTTGGTCTGACTTCTTAGGTTGTCTTCCCATATCATCAAGGGCTTTCTTTGAGATCGGTACAAACCCTCAACATCCACTGGCTTCTTCATCCGCTTGGGCCCTATCGGTGGACTCCCGAAATTAAACCATTTGATTCTGACCACTTGATAACAATAATGATATAAGGCTTGATGGGGCAGTGCGTGGATTATCTTACTCAGCTTGTCAGCACTCGCTGTCCGCAACTCCGAAGCAGCGTCAGCTTTGTAAGCCAATTTTTGGCCACCTTCTCAAGGGATACGGTTGTAGCGGGGTATTGATCACCATATAAACTCAATCCCCTTCATCAGAATTTGTTCAATCCATCACATTGATTACCGATCACACCTCGTCAAAATGGCCAGCCCCACGAACAATATAGCTTTCACTTCTCCGATAAATCCTCCTGGGGCCGATCCCATCCTCACCCGCAGTCAGATCTGGGCTGGCTTGCGCCTCAAGATCCGCTCTGCAGAGACATTCGTTCCAGCCGGCATTCAGTCAACGTCAGTCCTCAGTGAATCTGTTGATGAAGCTGGAAATCCCGTCACCATCCGCGAAGTGGTTTTTCGTCAAGATCAGCGGAAAGTCAAAGAAACTGTGACGGCCCACAAAGATTCCCGAGTTGATTTTGTTCAACCTGATGGGAGTACCATCAGTAACATTGTCAGTGAAGGTGCCGAGGGGGAGCTGTATATGACCTATGCTTTTGAGTGGAGGCACCCAGGTGCTTCGGAGGAGGAATTGGCTGCGTTGAGGGAAAGGGAAATGAAGATGAGCAAGATGGCTGTTGAGGGTACAATTAGTGTCATGAGGGAGCTCGCTCGAAAGGGGGAGATTTGATTTCACTTGTGTTTGTTCGGGCTTGCTTTGGATCTATCTTATTGTCGACGCTATAATACATAATCTATTACGGCCACCGAATGAAGATAATAATGCCCGCCACGGTACGCTATACCGGCCTGATATGATTACATACTATACTCGAGGACGGGTTGCAGGGTCCGCATCTTGGTAAACAGGGTAAGTGCAGTGAATAAAGGGAAGATCCGTAGATCTGGCTACGTCTATCTCTATACCGAAACCATTTTTCCTCCTGTCTAAACCATGCGAATTTTGAATGTTCGTAATGGATTGTTACTTGGCGATCTCAACACCATTGGTCGCACCTAAGGGCACAGAGTCAGCCTTAGTCATAAAACCAAGAAAGTAATTGAACTTACCAAGAGCCTTCTTGATGTCACCGTAGATGGCAAATTGCCCAGCAGTAAGACCACCGATCATGAACAGACGTGTAGGAAGACCAGCAAAGGAACCACGAAGACCAAGCTCACCCGCAATCTTGATGAGACGGGAAACGGTGCTCTCACCGGGCAGACCCTTGGTCTTGTTGATCTTGGAGAGCATAGTATCAGCGGGCTGAGAGACGATGGCAGCAGCGAAACCAGCAATGAGACCAGATCCCAAATTAACACCGGTCTGCGCGCTATTCGACAGCTTGGACTTGTCAAGGCGAGCAAAAACGGCCTCGGCAACCTTTTCGTAAACGACAAACTTGGTCACTGTGTAGGGCACCCTGTATCATATCAGTTGATTGTTGTGCCTCTAAGCTTATCACCGAACCAACGTACTGCTTCAAGAGGATAGGACCGAAACCACGGTAGAAAGCGCCAATGCCCTCGTTCTTGAGAATCTTGCCGAAACCACCAATCAGACCATTGGCGAAGCCAGGCTCAGAGACAAGACGGATACGTGTCGCCTCAAGAGGGCAGAGGGCGATAGAGGCGAAGAACTCGGCAGAGGCGGCCGAGACAGAGTAAACAGCAGTACGGTTCTGACGGGCTCTTTCAAGACCAAGAATGTTGATGGATTGCTGCTTAAAAAACTCATAACCTCCAAACTTGAAGGCTCCTTGCATGAAGTAACCAGCAAAGGTTGGGCCAATGCCGGTCAAGAGAGCACCGGCGCCCTCATTTCGGATAACTTGACGGAATCCACCAATCATACCACGGTTGTAGGTGGCCGGGTCGAGCTGGATCCTCGTCTTGACACTATATGAGCGTCAGATGTCGCGAACACTAGACAGTGTAGCTGAAGCTGTTGGACAACATACACATCAACTGGAGTGAAGGCACCATGGGTGACTGAACAGCAGACAGCGCCGGCAAAAGCAAACCGAGAGTAGAGGCCAAGGCCCTCAAGCTTCTTCTCGGGGGTGGCCGGGGCCAAAGCAGCGGGAGAGGCTGCCATTGTGGCGGTGATCAAGTGCGCGGATGCAAAGGACGGTAATGAAAAGAAACAGACGTTAGATGATCTGGAGGTGAGATGAGTAGAAATTTTATAAGCAAGGTGTTTGTTGTCTACTGGGGCTACTAGTGTGGTTACCTAGACTAGGGGGCGGGTGACCCGCACACGATGATTCGCGAGGTCTTTCACTCTTTAGTGTCATGTCTCTGTTTCACCAGTAAGTTGAGACAATACCAGACGCTGACCCCACATACTACGATATTCGGAGTAGTCTCCTCCACTTCCTACCACTGTATTTAAAGATGTCATGACTCTCAGACGCGCCAGGAAGTAAAAGGGTCTTAGCAAACGGGTGGTGCCTCTTCCCGTATCAACTAGGGCCCTATACAAGTCCATGATCTACCTCCTCTAGAAAGCTAAAGTTGAGCCTCAAGATTGTTGCACCAATTGGTCATCGAGATTTTATCGCTGAGGCTCAGTCGTGATTGCTTGTAGCTAAACGGGTTCTTATGTTGACCAAGCTTTCTATTGGACAGAGACATCGTCCGGAACGTCCGGGCACCTTTTTAGTCTAGCTGTATTATAATTGTCTATAATAGTCAAATTCAGTATATAAGGCAAGATATTGGAGTAAATAACTATTGAATTATATGACCGCTTACCCGATTTGGAAGACTACGAATTGGCTTAACACTGCCACCCTTGGCCGAATATTCGATAGCATTCGATCGTTTGAATAGCTTCAAATTCTACCGCTATCGAGAGGGATAAATAGTAGCTAGATAGTCATTCCGTTTAGAAGAACCAGACCTTCATTGATTTTCAATTGGCCATATAAATTACTAGTGATCCATGAACGTTACTAGCTTAGTGATTTCAACAATAACTTATAAACCCATCACTAATTGACTGTTGTCCAGAGTATGCAAACAGAATTATAATTACTACTGTAGACTTGTAATTACTCCTGTAGATAGTTGATCGACATCCGTGCATCTATACATCCATACATAACATATATACATCTCTACTGAGTTAGGTACTCTGCGCTTGTCACGAGGTCCTTGGTCTATTTTTTAGTTGATAATCCCTGTTAGCCTGAATTTTCCACGAATGGCAGGTCACTTTAAGAAATGCCATAATGCAGGCATGACATGATATCCGATATCCTATCCATACCGTACCTTATGCCTGTATCTTACTAGCGGCATGGAAATCACTAGTTGGTCTTTTATGGAGGCCTAACCTCCCAACTTCCAACACCTCTTGTTCTCCTATCCTACGAGAGTCTCCTGAAATCGCCTCACCTTCATTCTTGAAACTAGATACTCGTGTCTGACCACCAACATGCGTGAAATTGTGAGTTCGCTCACCGACTTCGGAATTGCCTGTCGTCGAGATCGCTGACTGATCTCGATTACGCTAAATAAAGGTCCATCTTCAAACCGGCCAATGCGTGAGTCAATTCCAGTTCTCATGGAGAAATTGAAGTAATGCTAAGTTGCGATACTCCTTCGCAGGGTAACCAAGTTGGTGCTGCCTTCTGGTAATTCACCCGCCATACGGAGTACACAGCATAGCTCCATAGTCCTTGTTACTCCCTAATTCTACCGTTCTTACCTCTGACATGATCCAGGCAAACCATCTCCGGCGAACACGGTCTTGATGACTCCGGCATGTCAGTCATCCGGTCTCTACCGCTTCCTATCTGTCTGACACTAACATAGGTACAATGGCACGTCCGATCTCCAGCTGGAGCGGATGAATGTCTATTTCAACGAGGTTGAAAACTCTAAATACGTCCCTCGAGCCGTCCTTGTCGACTTGGAACCGGGAACAATGGATGCCATTCGCTCCGGCCCCCACGGCTCCCTGTTTCGACCCGATAATTTTGTGTTTGGGGCGTCTAGTGCGGGCAACAACTGGGCAAAGGGTCATTACACAGAAGGTGCAGAGCTAGTGGATCATGTCATTGATGTTGTTCGCCGTGAAGCAGAGAGCTGTGACTATTTGCAAGGATTCCAGATCACCCATTCTCTGGGCGGCGGGACTGGTGCTGGCATGGGCACGCTTCTCATCTCCAAGATACGGGAGGAGTTTCCTGATCGGATGATGGCAACATTCTCGGTCCTGCCATCCCCAAAGGTCTCTGATACCGTGGTGGAGCCGTACAATGCGACCCTATCAATCCACCAGTTAGTCGAGCACGCAGATGAGACTTTTTGCCTCGACAATGAGGTATAAGTCCTGGTTATTCCACGTCGACGCGAGCTAACAAAGACAGGCGCTCTATGATATCTGTACACGTACGCTGAAGCTGTCTTCCCCTTCGTATGGTGATCTCAACCATCTTGTTTCGACGGTCATGTCCGGCATCACGGCCAGCTTTCGATTCCCTGGGCAGCTGAATTCCGACCTTCGGAAGCTGGCGGTTAATATGGTTCCCTTTCCCCGGCTGCATTTCTTCATGGTGGGCTTTGCTCCGTTAACCAGCCGAGGAGCCACTTCCTTTCGCGCAGTGTCTGTCCCAGAACTCACACAGCAGATGTTTGATGCCAGGAATATGATGACAGCTTGCAACTTTCAAAACGGCCGCTTTCTGACCTGCTCGACACTCTTGTAAGCTCTCCCCTACTCGAAGTCCGAAACAAAGCTAATCAAGACTCAGCCGCGGCAAGATCTCCATGAGAGAAGTCGATGATCAGATGCGCAATATCCATACCAAAAACTCCGGTTACTTTGTGGAATGGATCCCAAATAACGTTCAAACAGCTCTCTGCTCTGTGCCTCCAAAGGGTCTGAAAATGTCTGCCACTTTTGTGGGCAATTCCACGTCCGTCCAGGAGCTCTTCCAGCGCGTGGGAACCCAGTTCGCCGCCATGTTCCGCCGCAAAGCGTTCCTGCACTGGTATACGGGCGAGGGAATGGACGAGATGGAATTCACCGAGGCAGAAAGTAATATGAATGACTTGATGTCCGAATATCAACAATACCAGGAGGCCAGTATCTCCGATGGTGAGGAGCAGCAGTATGCCGAGGAGGAAGAGGCATTTGAACCCGAGGAATAAAGCCTCTCAATTTCATCATCTCGTTCAAGATTGACAGTAACCACATTCAGCTTCAAGCTTATCATTCTTTTCTCTGTCTCTCTTAGAAGTTTGTCTCGACTTTCTCCTAATGTTTATGATAGTTGCCGTTCTTAGTTGCTCAAAGGAAAACGGCAGAGTATTAAACACCAAATTCAAGCTAGAATATAGCTAAATACGTGTGTATAGATGATAGCTCTGTGTCTCTATACAAGGCTTCTATGAATAAAATCGAAGAGCTAATAGTACCACTGTAGTTCTATTTCTAGATGAGTACGGCCATAGATGCATGATGACCAAATGCGCTTAAATATTGAGTGTGACTAGTATAACTAGTGACTTGCTTGATGATTAAGGTCGAAGCTCTCTAGATGTATGGACCTATTGGTGCCACAGCTAACAGCGACGCTAATAACCCTGGACTGTGAAAGAGCTATTAGACAATCACTGCATAGACTAGAAGCCTAAAGCACCCGCGAATGTAGGAATGGTAAACAAATTGGAAAGATCTTGAGAGCAGCATAATCAATTGTAAGGCAGAGCATATGGTTGGAGGCCATAATACACAATCTATTGCAGTAACTGAAATAGGATAAACCCCCCAACAGGTATTGCTGTTTATGCCAGCCTATGTGAGTGTTTACTAAAGTGAGGATGATATGTATTCCGAATGTCGGTACTCAGCTGCCAAGAGGTCATGAAGGGTCAGGTTGCTGAGCACAACGCGCACTTGAGCTCAATTTCGATTTTTGCCATGCTGGAGCGAGTGGGAGGTGCGCCGTCTAGCAAAATCGCGGTCTGGACAACGTGATCGCTGGATGACCACCTGCCATCTACGCTATATCGACTGCCTCTGTTGGGGGAAGTTTGAGCGCGGCCTAGGAACCTGTGGCCTGAGAGCCCCAGTTGTAATATCATAGTGGACAAGTTGCCCGTTATTGCCCTGCTCACATAACTCTTCTGCAGTATTTGAGCCAGCTTGAAGAGCTCGCAACTATGACGGAGGACAAGGGGTGACGATTACAAGCTTGATTTTGTTCATTCCGACATAATAGTGGATCATATTATTTTGTGGCTGCTAGATACTGCGTCGTTCGGCAGATTAGGGCCTCTGCCGTCAAGATGCTCGCGTCTCCTCAGAAGCAATAGAGTATTATTGTTATAGTAGCGCGGTCTCCTGAAGCACACCCGAATCTGTCGTTTATCTGTAATACCACGACAGTCGGCCAGGTATATACAAAGCAGATGACCATGATCATGGGCTATTTTACCACTTCGTAGGTCTGAGACATAACAACCTCCTTATGGATGACGGGACGATCCGGCGGATGGTAGCTCTCCTCAAGACCTGCGGTCGATTCCTGGTGCAGCTCACTGCTCTCGACGGTCGAGATGAGCTGCGCCTGGTCAGTCTGTGTCTGGAGCAAGGAGTCGTGTTTGGCGCTCCTCTTGGAGCTGGAGAGTTTGTTCCAGCTACTGAGCTCGTGACTGCGCTGGTAACTGCCGTGGGTGGCCTTTCTGCTCTTGTTCCTCATAGAGACGACATACGAGCTCAAAACGGGCAGACATGCACAGATAAGTCCAATGCCCGCTTCTGCATTGCTAAGACATCATTAGTCGCGTTAATGGGGAAGAAGGGCATTCCACATACGCTGTCAACACGCAATGAATCCAAAACCATGTTGTGTCCGCTGTCCGAGCCTCCTTGACCATAATGACCAAGCGCCAGATACTAAATGCAGTGGCGAGTCCTCCGGCCCCCAGAATGCCGATGACCCGCAGTTTCTTGGTTGTCGACATCTGTAGCGACCACAGCATCGGCACTGGAAGAATGAGGATCCACAGGTCGCTGGCAATGCTGATGGCCGAGTCGGCTATGATGACCTTCTGTTGGTCGATACAGGTACCCCCGTTGCTGGTGCCGTGCCAATATGCGGAAATCGGCTTGCAGAAGAAGATCTTGATAAATAAAGCCGGGATGTAGTAGAGCAGAAGCACGATGATGCTCGCGTAGATGATCATGACCTTGTGCCGGTCCGGGGCGAAGATCCGGAGCATCACGGAGAGCAGGGCCAGCTTGACGACAAACACCATCGGAACGTAGATGAGCGTGATCGCGTACGAGGCCTTGAGTCGGGTTGTCATTAGTAATTGCTGGGGTTTCTGTCTGCTGGGTGGTCGAGGGTGGTCTACCTTCTGGAAATTGAGGAATTTGCTCTTAGGAACATCCCAGGCATGATATCCACCACCATAGGCATTAACTGTCTCCGTCAATATCGTTCACCAGCTTACATGGCTATACGTACGCACAAGCATGTTGGCGCAAAACCCAACGAACAGTACCTGTTAGCGGCATGGATATAAATTCAGCAAATTCAAGATAGAAATGGTCGAGCGTCATACCCATCCTGTAATTGTCATATCTGTGGAGAGAATGGCCGGTCACTATTTAGCATCGATCAGGCATCATAGTGGTCGACTTACAGTCCTCTAGTTCCAATTTCTTCCGAAGCTGCACGCTGATAAAGATACGCAACAGCACTGTGGTAGTCACAACGATCATACACAACACTTGAGTTGCTAGATTCACCGTATGAAGGGCGTCCTGAGGATGTGCCAAATTCGACACGGCCCCTGGTGGTGGCGGGATCACCGGTTCTTCGGACATCTGGGGCCAGCAAGCGAGGCTGTAGATAGCGAGTAGTGGTCTCTCCAACAGCCGGAGTAGTACGACAAAGGTTCAGGGAAGAATCTGTCCGTGAAGCTCGGGCATCGCAGCCATTGAGAAAGAGGAGGAACTCATGAGAATAGGCAATGGATAGGCGACCGAACGTATAAGAAAGAAAAAATTGACAAGAGAATCAAAATGTACAGGGATGTCCATCGCGTTCCATGCCTGAACAGGGAACACAAGGTGCGGGAAGCAACAGAAATGGAGCCACGAGTCTGGGATTATGTCCCTTCAGCCAGATCAAGAGTGTGTATACGTTTTTCGATAGTGGCGCCATCGCGCTAGCTCCACCACCACTCTAGTCCCCTGTCCTCGATTAACTAGTAGTAGACTGATCGTCGAGTTCATCAAATATCCCTCGCAGCCAGGAGCACTAGATAAATGACGGCACGGGCGGACATCTCCCTCCGGCAGTCCAGGATCTAGATCCCTGAAGCGCAAAAGTCCTTAGAAGGTATCGATCTTCGCGGAAGGAGTCCGATGGCCGCTAACAAACAGATGGCCGTCCTTGGCATCTCCCTTGTGCCAGATGCAATTGGCTAGATTTCAGCGCAACCGAGGTCCTCATGGCCTGTCGGGATGATTAACTTGCTGCCTTCCGGTGGGTCTGCCAAAAAACTGTCCAGATAGCGTCATTAGAGGAAGCCCAACGAAAGCTGTTAGTGCATACGGACTTGTTAGATTTGCAAATTGCTGTTTTGCTGCTAGCAAGTATTAATGAGCAACTTCCTGTGCGTCGTCGTTCTCGCGGCATTTGAGCTGGGGGAGACATGCTCCATAACAAGTCAAGCTGCCTGCCAGCTGTATATTCTGGAAGCAAGTGAGTCCTTGAACTTCAAGATCAGATTACAGGCCGCGGGCATGAATATTAGGTAACAAGATATAAAGATAGAGACCTCTTAATGGGCACGACTCCCAAACCCCAGTGATAGAGATGATGACTACTCCGTAGAAGTAGCTATTTGATATTCTATAATACCAGGGGTTCCCTGAGGCTGTGCACCAGGCCACTAAAACGGGTCATATACTCAACTAATACATCATAACAAATGCCTTCTGAATAAAGGACTGTATTTAAGTAGAGGAGACAGCCAGAGAGCACGAGCAACCTTCAATCGAGATCTTTAAGCAGTCTTCTACGCCCCGGGAGGTCGCAAGTATTTTCTGGCCCGGTCAAGACGAATTCGAGTTATCGCGACAACCGAATGCCGACCCTACCAGATGCTGTCAGCAGTAATCCAATGACTGGCAAATCTCGGACACATACCTATTGCTCCGGAGTTATATGCGTCGACGATCTGGATGACAACGCCGTACGTCGCCCCAACTAGGAAGAAGAGCCCCAGAGCCACCAGGCCGCAATGCAGCAGGTACGCGACCCTCTGGATCAACGTCCCCTTCCTGTAGTGGCCGTGGTCGTACAACCATAACCAACCGGGCAGGCTCATGGCCAGGGGGGCAAAACACACCGATCCCACGAGCGCAATCAGGTAATTGAAGATCGGAATCGCCTCCGCCAGAATAAACGCTAGCGCGCCGAGGACGATCGTACTGGCGAACCAGGTGCCCCAATGAACGATGGTGTTGGCCTGCAAATGGCGCGAATTCCCGAGGATCCGGACGAAGACGTACTTTGCACCGATCTACACGAGCGCCAGTTAAGCTACGACCGACCATGCGCGGGCAGTGTCTGGGGGACTCTTACATGCAGATAGAGGGTGCCGCTCACAACCAGTCCGATCAAGGCAACACCATATGACACCATCTTGATCGTTTGTCCAGCACTCTATATGTGGCTGTTATTCGACTGCTCATGGACATGGACAAAAGGTTGGAGAGGCAATTGATACGCACCCCCAGCGATGGGCTCGCCACCCACTTCCCACACCAGGCATAGACGACCAAACTAAAGGCGAGGTACGATGCGGTCACCAGCGTCATACAGACATACAGCGGCTTCTTGTAGTCTTTCGGGTTCCGCATCTCGGAGATGACCGGCAGGAAGGCACTGGTACCGGCTGAGGAAACAAAAATGGTACAGGAGGCGACCATGCCGGCGGCAAAGCCTGGGTTGTTAATGGCGACGAAGCCCAGCTCGAACGGACCTTCCTGTGGTGCAGCGGCTGGCCGGTCTCGCGTGGTCACCCCGATCACCACAATGAGCACGGCGGCGTAAATGGACAGGAAGCCTACGTAAGACAACCAACCGACGTGCTCAAGTTTGCGGATGGAGGCCGTTGCGATGATCACCACGGCGGCCAGGAATGACCACCAGACGGTGCAGGCTCCGTGGTGGGAGAGGGCATTCAGCGCCGTTGACACGCCCACGATGCCGCTGCCCGTTACCAGCACATAGGCAATGATGAACAAGAGGCCGGTCGCCTCCCTGCCCACAACGCCCCCGGAAACATGGGCCATGTCGGCAATCGAATGGCAGTGAGGGTGTCTCATGCGAAAGTTACCGAGGATGACAAAACAGTACGTGTTGAAGCATCCCCAGGCCACAATGCTGATCGAGCCCCCCACGGCCCCCAGCGAATACAGCGCCGACGGCAGCGAGAGCACCCCTGTCGCGAAAAGGATCTTGGTGAAGATCACGGCCGCGTTGAACCAACCCACCTGGCGGAAATTGACCCCAGAAGCAGTCTTCTTGAAAACCTCCCCTTCCTCGTCGAATTCCACCGCGCGAGGGCTTGCTTGTTCAGAGTCGTACGCCCCATGGGCCTCTGCCTGCTGTTTGTTTAGCATGGCGACACCAGAAGTGTACTTTAGCGTTGTCTCGTTCTATTTCCTTCGTTTTTGCTTTTTCCCAAGCTAGAGAAGGGACCCTTATATAAACAGGGTCGATACTTTACCCGAACCCCCAAGCACGGGAAATTTTGTGATAACTTGCCCTCCCTCGGGAGCACAGCTCGTCCTCCGACCCACTTAGCGGCATGTTCTAGATGCCAATTCATTATCGGAATGGTCAATCATTGCTCGCTATCGGTGGCACTTGGAAATACAGGCGGATTAACTCCCAAAGCCACCGAGAACCGTTTAGCTAAGAGACTAATGCATGAGGATTAACTAGGCAATGCCCTTGTCGCAGGATTATGAATTTGAACCAGGATATTCATCGCTAAATCGGCGGGAGGGGCATTGGCCAGTAAAACACAGCCGGGCATAGCACTATCTGGAAGGTTGCATCAACTAAACCGTTAGCATGTGCATTAGGGCGCCGAGCGGGACGATCCCTGCAATGCGCCTGTGCAATGTTTCCCCTCCGGCTTGCGGGCTACCTTGGTCATTATTTTTACTGAATTTGGAGGGGATCGTTCTGCTTTTTTTTCTGTTGGAAGAGGTGCATTCCCAGTCTGCGAATGCTGTTGCATGTTCAATCCGGTCACCCAGATTTGGTCATTGGGATAGTGTCTCGCTCTTGGAGTTGAGATATATATTCAGTCCGTATTTGGCTGAGATAAACTGCTCTGGAACCGGTCACAGTTGCTTCTCTCTCCTTAAGTTCCTTTCCGCCTATCATGCCACATAGCGCCAACCAAGACGGATACCGTCTCGGAGTGGACGTCGGCGGCACCTTCACAGACGTCTACGCCTTCACGCCCGAGGGCCAGATCGCAAGAGCCAAGGTTCCGACCACTGTTGAAGATCAAAGCATTGGCGTCAAGACCGGAATCCAGAAAGTGCACCAAATTCTCAAACAACGCTACTCCTGGGACGGGAAGTTCCAATTCATCCACCATGGTACTACCACCGCCACCAACGCGGTTCTCGAAGGCAAAGGAGCACGGACCGGCCTGATCGTGACTTCAGGGCACAAAGACATTCTGGCGGTTCGCCGGTCCCAGATCCCTGGTGGTCTGGGTGCCTGGCTGCACTATACTCCCCCGGAGCCGATCGTGCCCCTGGAGCGTGTGATCCAGTGTCAGGAGCGCATGTCGGTAGATGGCAAGACGGTTGTCGCCGTGAATACGGATGCGCTTCGTGATGACCTAAAGGCCTGGGTGAAGGAACGGCCCGAGGCTGTGGCGATATCATTGCTGAACTCGCACTGCAACAGCCAGCACGAAATTTTGGTGGCGAATGTCGTACGGGAAGAGCTCGGATCGGATGTGACTGTGATCTGCTCGAGCGACGTTCTCAGAGAAGTAGGCGAGTACGAGCGAACAGTGACCACCTGCACCAATGCACTTGTCAAACCCGTAGTTCAGAGCTATCTCAGTAACCTGCAGGGCTTACTGGCAGAGGATGGAGATACAATCCGCATCCTCAAGTCGGACGGCGGTCTGACGAGCTTGGAGCTGGCGGGCCAGCTGCCCGTCAATATTCTGATGTCTGGTCCCGCTGGAGGAGTACAAGGGGTCGCCGACGTCGTCACGCGAAACACTCCGTATAAGAACCTGATCACCTTCGACATGGGCGGCACGTCGACGGATTGCGCACTGATCAACCAAGGGAAGCCTCAGCTTCGTCGCGAGACCGTGGTCGGCCAGCTCACCGTTCGCTCGCCCGCCGTGGACATCCGGACAGTGGGAGCAGGAGGCGGCTCAATTGCGAAATACATGAGCATCACTGAAACCATGAGAGTTGGTCCGGAGAGCGCAGGGGCCAGCCCGGGACCCGCATGCTACCGCAAGGGAGGGACTGAAGCCACCGTCACGGATGCCAACCTTGTGCTAGGATACCTGCCCGAGAACCTCTTGGGAGGCGAATTTACTCTGGACGTGGAGGCTGCAACGGCCGCGGTCGGGAGCATCGCTAAACAGATGAAGCTGTCGGTTACCCAGACCGCTGAGGACATTATCAACCTCGTGAACGAGACCATGTACGGAGCCCTGCGCCTCGTATCGGTCGAACAAGGCTATGACCCGAAGGATTTCGCTCTTGTCGCTTTTGGAGGTGCAGGACCCCTTCATGCCAATGCCGTGGGCAAGCTCCTCGGCGCTTGGCCGGTCATTGTTCCCCCCTCTCCAGGTACTCTGTGCGCCCTGGGGGATGCGACTACTCGGCTGAGCTACTCGCAGTCATCCTCTTTCATCCGTCTACTCTCCGCTACAACAGCACAGGAGGTGAAGGGCCAATTTGATGAGCTCGAAGAGGCTAGCCGGGCAGCCATGCAAAGATCCAACGCAAACCGTCCGATGCAGCTGAACATCGCCTATCATGTGGATCTCAGGTACCGAGGCCAGGCATTGAATATGACAGTCGATCTGCAGGCGGAGGAGCTACTACTAGAAGACCAGCCATGGCGAGAGCTCCTGCAGTCAAAATTTGACCAGCTCCATGAACAGCAGTTCAAGTACTGTCTTCCCAATTATGAGCTGGAACTGATGCGCCTCGAGGTCGTTGCCGTTGACGGCTCGCCCAGCATCGAGCTCCCCCGACTCAGCAAGGCCGAATCACCTGCACCACCACCTGACGCAATAGTCTCAAAGAAACAGATCGTCATCGAAGGACAGACGATGGAGGCCACGCTGTGGGATCGGGAGAAATTGAGGCGGCAAGGGGTACGGGTGGATGGCCCCTGCATCATCACCGAAATGGACAGCAACACCCTGATCCTTCCCGGATGTTACGGCGAGATTGATTCGATCGGAAACATTCTGATACGCCCAGCTGATGACCTGCCAAAAGAGCAGCGGCAAGGCCAGACTGCAGAAGCGGCTCTGGAGACCGTCCAATCGACGCCCCTGGTCCCCACGCTGGTCGCGTCTGCCTTGGCCTCAATTCGCAGTGAAATGGACACCCTCATGCTGCGTTGTAGCATGTCACCTGCGATTCGTGAGCAGCAGGATGAATTCAACGTCATCACCACTGCCGACGGCAAGATGCTTGTCGGCCAGTTTGGCAGCTTCATCACTCAGTTTCTGGGCGTCTGGAAAGGCACAATCGAGGAAGGTGATGTGTTCATCACCAACGATACATACATGATTGAAGGAGCCGTGACACACTTGAACGACGTGATCGTCCTGCTGCCCATCTTCCATGATCACCGACTGATCGGATGGGCGTCGCAGTTTGGGCACTTGACTGATGTCGGAGGAATGGTCCCGGGCAGTATGTCCATCAACGCGTCATCCATCTTTGACGACGGTGTCCAGATCCCGTGTATCAAACTGTACAATAAGGGGGTTATGAACACCGACCTGGTCGAGCTGCTCTGTCGCAACTCGCGACAGCCCGACTGGTACAGAGCGGACTTGTTTGCTATCATCACCGCATGCCGAACGGCCGCCAGCCGTGTCTGTGAGCTCGTCATGCGGTTTGGATGCGAGGTCTATCTCGCGGCTTGCTCTGAACTGCTGATGCGCAATCGCACAGCGATGGCACAGATTATCGAGACCGATTTCACCGACAAGCCATGCACGTTCACTGATTTCGTTGATGACGATGGTCACGGCAACGGCCCCTGGGCCTTGACCTGTACAATGAAGAAACTCGATGGGAACAGGCTGCTGTTTGACTGGAGTGGGACGTCCCCTCAGAGCGAGCACAGCATCAATTTCTATCTCTCGGAGACCATGTTCAAGATGTTCATCGGCTACTACATGATCGCCGCAGCTGCACCGGGCACAGTGATCAACGACGGCTTCCACGACCTCATCGACATCTACATCCCCGAGGGCAGCGTCCTGAAACCCGTCCGACCAGCGCCGATTTCCTGCCGGACTCATCTGCTGGGTAGAACAATGGACGTCATGCAAGCGCTTATCGGCCAGAGGAACCCAGTCTATGCCGCGGCCGCGGGCTTCAGCGACTCTCCCCACTTCTTCTACTCTGGATACAAACCAGATGGGGAGTGGTATCAGTTATACCAGATTGGCTTCGGTGGCGTTCCTGCACGGAACGTCGGCGACGGCCTGGACTGCCATTGCCTGTTCCCAGCTATCAAATCGATTCCCACCGAGATCATCGAACTGAACTATCCTCTGCGCATCGAAGCCAACGAGAGCGTCCCGGACAGCGGTGGACCGGGATTCTACCGCGGTGGCAACGCACAGCGCACTCTCTACCGCTTCCTGTGTCGAGGAGAGTTCAGTCTGCACGACGACCGCTGGTTCACGAAGCCCTGGGGGATCCGAGGCGGCAAGCCGGGTTCACGTTCCCGGAAGGTCCTGTACAGATACTCCAAGTCCCAGGATAACCCGCCGGCGGAAGTCTTACCCTCAAAATGCGACCACATCCGCGTCGACCCAGATGACCTCCTCGAGTGGGTGACATGGGGAGGCGGTGGACTCGGAGATCCATTGACTCGACCGGCAGAGAAGGTGGCACTAGAAGTCCGTCGCCGATTAGTGACCATCCAGGGCGCCTACGATAATTACGGTGTGGTTGTGAATCCGGATGATCTGAGCGTGCGTGAAGCCGAGACCAGAGCCTTGAGGACGAGTATGATGGCTGCTCAGGATGCAGTGGGCAAGGCCCAGCAGTATGATCGAGGAGGCACGATCGAGGAATTGACCGAGTCTTGCCTGAAGGAGACTGGGCTTCCTGCGCCAAGTCCGCAATGGGAGCTGGAGCCTTACGGGCCGCATATGTCGGTTCCGTATGTCAAAGAGTGGTATGCGCGGATGAAAGAGGCGAGAGGGTGGGTGCTGTAGTCGTAGATCGTAGATTGGCTTGTTTCCAACGCTACAGCAATACCTGTTCATAATACCAGATGAGAATGACCGTAATAGTGATGCTTAAGTGATTATAGAACGGCCACCGCTCTCGAGTCAGCATTACTGAGTCTACAGTGTCGTGTTGAAAGTAGCGGGATCCCCCTTAATTAGGTTATCTGATCCAGATACTCTTGAGGATGAGATGATAAAATGATAGAGTTAAAGCTATAGCTAGGATCTGTTTACTCGTTCTTCGGCCTCCAATTCTCCTGCCACTCGGGGCATGGATAAGCGTACCGGCCGAGCGCCATCATGGGAAAGTAGTGAGAGTAGAACGAATAGCCTATGTAGAAGTGCTTCGGGAATCCAGTGCCGGTATAAGTCTTCTCGTGCCAGGTAGCTCCCTGAGAAGCAGTCCTCGTCTGCGTCTGCAAAAGGTACTCCACTCCCCGTTGGATTGCCCCTGTGGACGGTGGCATGTATGGCAGTAGAGCCATAAGCGCCCAGGCAGTCTGCGATGCCGTTGACGGGCCATACGCGGCTCTCAAAGGAGTTCTATAAGAATCGACCGTCTCGCCCCAGCCACCGTCTCGATTTTGAACTGTCTCCAGCCATCGGATTGCTTGGTTGACTGCATCTTTTACACTCCTGGCATTGGACATCGTGTCGCTCTTTGAGCCGAAGTACGCCAATGCGCAGAGGACAGCACTCGTTCCGTAAATGTAGTTGCAGCCCCAGCGTCCGTACCAGGCGCCTGATGGTTCCTGCGTGACTGACAAGTAACATATCGCTCTTCGAGAGGCCGACGCAAGGCGGTCCCTAAGGACACTGACATTTGCTTTTTGCAATCCCTGCCGTGCACTGACTGCTAGGAAAACTCCAAAAGCCTCTAGGACGTGGCCGCTGACGTCCGGAGTTGAGGGATCGCACAACCCCTCCATATCGCTGAACGGGATCTTGTTCAGAAAGAGGTTATTATTATCGCGGTCAAATGCACCCCAGCCGCCGTCCATATTCTGCATCCCGAGAAGCCAATGCAGGGCACCCAAAACGGAGGCAGAGCAAACCAGCCGCTCGTCCTGCCGAATCATTGCCAGAACGGCGGAAGCCGTATCATCCACATCAGGGTACCAGGTGTTGAAATACCCGAAACTAAACCCGCCGGGCTTTAACGCAGGGTTGTTCACCTTCCAGTCACCGTAGTTGCCCAATCTCTGATGTTGCTGCAGCCATCCCAACGAGCTTGTCAGCCACGGGCTGGACGCCATGCCTGCGTCGCCGAGAGCAATAAGCATTAAGCTGGTGTCCCAACATGCAGAGACAATGGTTTGAATTCTTTTTCCTTGCTTGTCACGGTATGCGAAGCGTTCAATGGCTTCGAGGCCCCTGCGGATTGGGTCCGACTGCAGGGGGTATGCTTCAAGGCTCAGGGCAAGGATAGCTCCGTGGAGCGGCGGCATAATGTCACCAATGTCTCCCGTATCTTCTTGATGCTCCAGAATCCAGTGGACGCACTTTCGAAGTGCGAAGCGGCGAATGGGGTTCAAAGATCTCAACCCGTTCAGACGGTGCAGGATCGAGTCAGCCAAAGTGAAGATCAACATAAACGGGTCGGATCGCCACGCCGTCGGTTGGTCATGGTTGTATGGTACCATTTTATCCCTCGGGTTGCACCACAGCTCATCCAGGTAGTTGCTAGAGGTTGACTTTCCAGCTGGAAGAGCATAGATTGGGCGATGGTGTGAGATGATCAGAAGAGGCACCACGGTGGCCCGCGCCCAAGCTGACCAGTGATAGATACTGACCGGTACACTTGAAGGTAGCAGGATTAACTCAGGAGGCAATTCCGGTACAGCAGCCCAAGGAAATAAGCCGAACATGGCGAGGTATATGCGGGTAAAGATGCGGACCCTCGCGACACCACCCGCTGTAATCACAAAGTCTCGTGCGCTGCGCATTGCCGCATCGTCCTCCGAGACCCCCAGGATCTTCAACGCAAGGTACGCCTCTACTGTCACCGAGATATCACCCGCATGGTCGGGGACGATACTCCAACCGCCGTCAGCACCCTGCATGGAACGAAACCAGGAGATGAATGCTTCTCTGTCGACGTCAACATCAATGCCGAGAGCCTGGCACAGCAGGACATGCTCTGCGGTGGTTGTTGCGTTGGTTCTCACTTCGCCGCACCAGTGTCCGTCAGAGTGCATCTGCTCTCTGCTGTGAAGCCCAGCGAGCTCGAGCGCTTGCTTGACTCTAGGGAGCAAGGCATCCTCTGGGGCCTGACCCCGAATTCGTAGCCCTTCTGTTGCAATCGCCTCCGTTTGCAACATTGCGAAAAACTAATTTGTATAGAGAAACGTCAACCCGACGAAGTCACCAGGAGTCGGGGTTCTATATTGAGATGCGATGGTTCACTAAATACGCTACTTGCGCAGTAACAGCGGAGCCATAGCACTTCTTGCCAACTTATTTACTTAACGAATGATCCACGACTGTAGGCCTTACGAATTCGGCAAGTGGGTGGAAAGTTAATACCCTTGAACTCTCGTAGTATCCTGTACTTGGGCCCGGTGCTTGTAGTTGGACTATGGCTTTTGTGGATGCTGAGCAACTTGTCTACTCGTCATCCGGCCCAGTCAGAGTCCAGGCATGGAGTATTACTCTGAAAGAGCGATGGATGTCGAAATTGCATCAATTGTAGCGGTAATGAGGAGTGACGCATACTGTCCATTGCGCCACGTTGCTACCAGTGCGTTCCGAGGTTACAAGGAGTCCACCAGCCAAGCACTGCCTTTACAGCGGTGTGAGACAGGGCTGATAGATCTCTATACATTCTAATCCCTTCTCTTTACTGGCCGGCTGCAGTATCCGACCTGGCAACCGATGGGTCACGTCCTTCTCAGACCAGGGGACATCTGACAGCGGCCTGTACCTTATCTTGAACTATGGCAAACAGGGAAATGGCCTTTTGTTCCGGTATTGACGATTATTAGCATTGGTCCAGGCATCTGGTACTGCAGCTGCACCAATGTAACCATGCGACATCTTGCAACCTTGGGTCTATCATACGGCGAAATCATTTCCTATGTCGTTGTAACCATGCTAGGGCCTAGGCTAAGCCTATAAGATACGGCCCATATTTTTACTTAAAATATAAGGTAATTAAGCTTATTCAATTTACATATTTTTAATATTTAGGATGCTAGGAATTCCCCAGCTTTTGCGTAGTACTAGTAAGGCCGGATCGGGATGAGTTCCAGTGGGCCGCGAGATACGGATGATCCAGCTCAATGTCCAACTGCGATAACCACAGTGACAAAACTTGAATATTCGGCACGATGTCCGAGACGGAGAGATTGCAGATTCCTCACGATGCCTACGAGCAGCCCCTGGTGATCACCCTCTTCATCATCGGAGTGTGCGTGGGCTACTGGCTAGTTGCCTTGGAATGACCCGCAATGCATTCCAGGACCGCAGCTACGGTATGCGGCTGATTGCCCTGTCCGGCAATATTGACTATGAACTGGTGTACGTGCTCTATCCCTAGACATCCTGCTGTGGCCGATTGCCTTTCGCCTCTGGCTGGCTCTGGATGTCGTGGTCGCATACACCACCCTGCGGTTCGCCCCCAATGACTGAGGCAGTAGCCGGGGGGCCTCCTGTTTTACTTAGTAACAACTCTTTTGCCCTCGCTTACTGATTGAATAAATGATTCTTTTGCTGAATCTAGGTTAGTCGCTTCCTGGGAACTGCGATTTGCTTACCACAGGAAATTCTGCGATAGAAATATAAGGATCTGACGGTTATATGGAACCATGCCCTGGGCTGGTGTATTAGGTATTTCCTATGGCATTCTGCTCTGGGAGGTCCCACCGTCTGAGAGCACAGTAGCAATGAATTCT
>NW_025091271.1:922402-923605 GCF_001078395.1 Aspergillus udagawae
TATTTAATAGAGATAAGATTAATAGATATATCTAAATTAATATTAATCTAGTTACTAAGTTTATTAGTAGTATTATTATAATTTTTTTAGTAGTTTAAAATTATTAAATATATTATAGTCCTTAATATAAGAAGTCTTTAATAATTAACTAATTAATACTTTCTTATCTAGTAATCTCTTATATTTCCTAATTACTTCTTATAATTAAATTTTAATTAATTTAGTATACTATAAGCTTAAGTATTATAGCCCTTCTATCTATAATTGAAGTAAACTTAATTAATTTAATACTAAGCCTTTTATTTATATATTCCTTTCCTTAGATAATTAGGAGACATAATAATAGCATTTAAATTAATATTTATAGGATTTATTTAATAATTATCTATTATACTAAAGGATTAAAGCTATATTTAAGTATATAGAGTAACTCTCTATTTATATTTAGTAAAATAATAAACTATATTATTAAAAGTAGTTAGTTTATTATAACCTTCTACCTAGTAAGCACATAGAATTAGCTTTAAATTAGTAATAAACTTCTAAATTAATATATAGTCTAGAATTCTAGATTTAATGTATTTAGTAGCTTTAATAAGAGAAGTAGTATAAGATTATACTATTTAATTCCCTTAAGTATATCTTTTATACTCTTTCTAGTACTTATTCTCTCCTCTAATCTCTCTAAAGTTATTTTAGATCCACTATTTAAAAGCATCTAGGGTAGTAATAATAACTATTAGATTATACTTAGCCTTTTACTTATAAGCATCCTATTACTCTTTAGCCTAGCCTATAAGATAATACTTAATTACTATAATCTTTTTAATTTTAGTAGCATTCTTCTAAGCAAGAGTTTACTTATTATAAAAGTAGTTATTAACCTACTAAAGCTACTTTACTATAGCATCCTTACTATACTTACTATTATATATAGGGATTAGTTTGAGGTTAGAGCTCTTTTAATATAGCTTAAATACTTTAGAAAGAATAGAAAAGAGAAGATTAAAGTTAAAAATAGTAGTTATAGCTTCCTTAGCCCTATCTAAATAAGCATAGCCTTAATAATTATACTCATCCTAGAGAAGCCTAACTAGTTAATTATATAGCTAGATTAATTTAGCCTAAGTATCTTTATTTATATTTTAGGCAGTAAGATTAAACTACTATTAAAGTTAAGCATAGTCCACCTTATAATTATTA
>NW_025091271.1:926374-929020 GCF_001078395.1 Aspergillus udagawae
ATAATAATAATATTCTTATAAAATATAATCTATCTAATAATATATTTACTAGTAAGATAGTATAGCTAGCTTTACTTTAGAAGCTTAGAGTTACTACTATTAAAATTTATAAAAATATAATAACTTACTCCTAAAATAAATTAGTAATTACCTTATACTATACTCTTATAAAAATAACTAGGTATAATAATATTATTATATTTAATAACTAGGCTAGAAAGGCCCTATAGTGGGTAGAGAATATATATTTTAATCTATTAGAGTTAGATTAAACTATAATATTAGATTAAAGTCTAGGTAAATAGAAGCTTACTAGTAAAGTAAGAAAGTATATACTATAACTACTTATTAACTTTAAGACAACTAAGGAGATACACTCTGCATTCTTCTAGTAGATAATACCTTGGCTAGCTATTACTTTCTCCTTACTCCAAGTATAATATTTTTTTCTATTTTTTCTTTTGATAATTCCAGGAATTATTATATATCTAATAAAATCATATGGTATGTTGCTTTTCAATAATAGTGATTAGTTAAGAATGCATAATCATCTTCCCTACACCATAATGAGCTGGCCCTACCACTAACTACTAAGCTATAATAAATTAGTTAATTAAATTACATAGCTTAGAGGGGGTACAAGAGTTAATATATAAATATTTAGCTGCTCACAAGTACCACCTTTAGATTAAAAGGATAGATTCTAGCTATAATAAAGCTATTTTAAATATCTAGAGGCTCAAAAACCTCTAGATAAGCCTCACACCCTGGGATCCATCTCTTCTGTCCTGCTAGTCACTACTTTGGGAATAATATACTCCCTAGACTATATCTAATACTTGCCTAAGGCCCACTAATCAGGTAGCTTAATAAGGTCCCTGATATCTTGCCTATAAGAGATAGTACCCTTTACTTAATGGCCCTTCTAATTATAATTATCCTTGCTAGTTTAGCCCTCTTAATATTTATTACCCCCTTCTAGCTTAATGATAACCTTAACATAGTATATAAGATACTTAATCCACTACTAAATATACTCTAATAGAAGATTATTCTATACCTTTATCTATATCTCCTTCCCTATCTTCTTATTATGGGTGCCCCTTAAGAATACTATTTAAGCTATGGCAGGCTAGCTTAATAATATTAAGATTAGGGGATTTCTCTAGCTAATCTATAATCTTCTAGACCCTCTTAATATTATATATAGTCTACTAGAATTAATAATAGTGAGCTAGAGCTCTATCTTTAAGGATAATTATATTTAGTTGTTTAATTATATATTCTTAAGTAGAGGGAATTAGCTTAGGGGAGAAGGATTATCTATAAGATAGTAATTAAAGCTATTAGTTCTTAAATTCTTAGTAGAAACTATAGAGAAAGAGAATACTACTTTATAATATTTATACTAGTTAATACCTCCTTTTAAATCCTAAGAGAGTAGGCTATTATTCTAATTCTACTTCTAGATGGATATATAGCTAGGTACTCTTCCATTCTAAAGTTTTAAATATACTATACTAGTATTAAGCTTTTATTCTGCCTTCTAGATAGGCTTAAGCTATTAATTTAAAAAGGTAATCTCTTACTTAGTATACTTTTTATCTTAAGCTATTTCTAGAGCCTAGATATAAAGAGGACCCTTCTTATTATAAGAAAATACTCCCTAAACTATAAAATTAGAAGTTCTCTTCTAATACTACTATATAACTATAGGATTATTTCTCTTATCTTTTATATACTAAATATAGATTGCTCCACACTATTATTTAAGAGAAATAGAGGTTTTATTAGTATATATTATATTTTTCTAGTCTTTAAGGGTCTAGTCTTTATGGGTAAGGTAAAACTATAATATTTTCTACTTTATCTTATTAGTAAGGCTAGGTTTTATAGTTTATTTAACTACCTTATAGCTATGCTGCTTAAGGATATATAAAATAGAAGAATAAGAGATACTAGCTTTAAATACTAGAATTTTAGAAGATTTCTTATACTTATTTTAATTCTTACTAATAGAATTAAGAATAGCTTATTTAGTTGCTTTAATAATCTCCTTTAGATATCCTATATACTTGCCATCTTTAATATAAATTAGTAAGATATATAGATATATCTCTAGATTATAGCTATATTCCCTAGCTTTCTTAACCTAATATTGAATCATCTGATGAGGCATGCTAGTTATAGCCTTAATATGCTTAATATTGATATCATAGTAGACTAAAGTTAGGGCCTGCATGTGTACAGTGACTGGATAATATGATCTACACATCTTTAATAGCTTTAAGGGCTTTGAGGAGGCAGATAGGCTAAAAACATAGATAGTAGGGGAAGACCATACCGAATTCATCTTATAGAGAGAGAAAAGGGGGTTCTATATAGCTTTTAAATTACTTTTTTAAATTAAGAGTTAATAGATTAAGAAGTTAAAAGCTATTATTTTAGAATGATTATAGGTCTCCATAGTAATTTTAGTGTATAGCTATGTAAGTGGAAATGTCAAGATTACTAGCAGCTAATGAGTTTTGCACCACACCTCTGTACTTCTTATTCTTTTACTTAAATAGCTCTAGTATAATTAGTAATATTTATAGGTATAGTTTAAAAGACTTAAATAAATTATATAAAAAGAAAGTAGTAATA
>NW_025091271.1:929584-932007 GCF_001078395.1 Aspergillus udagawae
GGATATAATATTAATTAATATATATATAACTTTAATAAGGTCTATAAGAGTGCACAGAGGATATTTAGTAGATATTATTAATATATATAAAACTATATAGACCCTTATACTCCTTTATAGCTTATATAGAATTATAAAAGGGGCTAGAATCCCTTAATATTAGTGGGATATATATAGGGTGGCTCCTAGCCTACCCCCTACCCTCACATAATTCAAAGACTCTACTCCCACTGTGATGAATGAATATCCCACTATATTGATAATAAACTTTTATCCTAAATAATAGATATAGAAAGTATCTCTTATTGAACTATTCTAAGATAAAAAGATCATTACTAAAGCTTATAAATAAGAAAAATAATAAAGATATCTTAAGGATAATAATAAATTTAATATCTTTTTTTTTATAATATATATATTAAAATATCTAATGAAAGTTAGCCTATTTACCTAATATAATAGAATAAGATAAGAGATCTATTACTACTAATATAGATATCTTAGTATCTTATAGAACTATATATAGCTATATAAAAGATTAATAAAGTAATGATTTAACTTATTAAACTAATGCTATACTTATCTAATATAGAAAAAAATGAAAATATTATATTATATAATTAGACAATAATGTGATATTAACTAATATATATATAACTTTGAAGAAGTTTACAAGAATGAAAAGAGAATATTTAGTAGATATTATTAATATATATATAATTATATAGACCCTTATATTCCTTTACAGCTTAGATAGAATTATAAAAGGGCGCTTAATTCTCTTAATATTAATAGTATATATATAGGGTAGAAAAACAACAACTTTGATGTAGAACTAATTTTTGAGATCTCTTATCCAAATTAATATCTTTTAACTCTAAAAATTTCTTACTTTCTTATAATGACGACTACTATTAATTAATCCTAATTCTATAGGATCTTAATTACTATATTATTATTAAAGCTAAAATAGCTATCTCTAATAGTTATATATAGTAATAGGAATAGGCTATATTAGAATCTGTATAATTATATCCTAGACCGATACTATAATATAAGTATCTTTCTAAGCTATTTAATGACTTACTATTAAGGATTTCTAAAGCCCATTATTAAGTTAAAAATGTCTAGTTTATTATTAGGGAGGTCCTTACATACCCTCTTAATAAGGACTAGAGATAGGTAATAGTTATCTCTATAAGATTATTCTTAATATTAAAAAGAATACTACTGCTATCTAGTATATTCTAACTACTTAATCTCTTCTACTTTCTAGTAAGATCTAATTAAATTGTTATTTGCTTCTTTGTTGGGTAATAGTAGTGAGCAGCCATTATAAGCTAGAGGGAGATAGGGAGTAGTTATATGCTGTAACCTACTCTCTCCTAAAGCTATAGGCTAGCTTACTGCCATTCAATTACTCTAGGAGCTACTATACATTCCTAATAGTAAGATATTAATGCTATGAAGGGGTATAAAATATACCTACTAGTAAGAAATAGTTCTTATAACTACTAATAGGATCACATCCTCCCCTACCTAATGTGAACCCTATCTATAGTTTACTAAGAGAATAGCTGCTATCTATATATTTTACCCTGTTAGCATCTATCCTATAATATTTATAGTTAATATAGATCTATAATATACAATTAATTATTTATTTGTGGTAGTTCTATCTTAAATAATTAAAAGAGGTAATTATTAGTAGTCCTAGTACTATATAGTAGGGAGATAATAAAGATTCCTAATATAGTAATAAAGGAATATCTAGTAATATAATAAAGAGAACTATTATAGTTACTATTAATTCTTTCTTAATACCCTTAATCCATAGGGTTTATTAGAGGTAGAGCTAGTTAGGAGTATCTAAATAATAAAATATATAGTATTTAAAAATAATAAGTATTAATAATAAATAGTATATACCTCTTACTAGTATATAAGATAAATAAAGAGTACTAATAATAAATATTAATTATTTCTTACTTATTTTATCTAGGTAACCTTTTACTTACTTATTATAATATTATTTATTTAAATTTATTATAAATATAAAAGATATATTAACTCTCTATAAACTATCTTTTTTTTTCTATACTTAATATAACTTTTTAGGATCTTTTAATAATAGCCTTAGATCTTTTATATATAAATAGTATATAGTCTTTATCTAGTTTCTTACTATTACTAATTCCTCTAGACTTTATATAACTTAATAAATTATATAATTAAGTATCTAAATCTCCCTTTAGTAAGTATATTTTTATTATTATTAAAAGTTAGAAAATAAGCTATCTTATTATTTATTATAATGGGGGTAATTACTACTATATAAAAAGTTATATATATTATGCTTTTTTTTATAGTTACTAATAGTTCTAGTTACTCTAAATAAAAAGTGAACTAATATAGATTATAGC
>NW_025091271.1:932872-939839 GCF_001078395.1 Aspergillus udagawae
TAAGAGTCTTTTATAATAAAGTTAGTCTTAATTCTATATTTAATAATTCTAAGTAGGTAGTAGTAGATTCTTTATTAATAACTCTAAGCAGATAGTAATAGATTCCTATTATTAATATTAACTAAAGCTAATATTAGTTATAATCTAAAGATACTATCCTACTTTTAGCTAGTTATAATTTATTAATAAATATTAGTTTTTATCTATAGGAATAATTTTAGTACAGCTTTTATAAATATAATAATTATTATTTATTATTTTTAATATTATACTACCTCTACTTCTCCTAATAAGATAATATTATTATAGTAAATAAATCTTTAAAGTCTAGCTCTTTAGTATCTTTTTAAGTTATAGATTTTTTCTTTTACTACTTAATATATATTTTTATACCTTATTATTTAAGATAGTTAAGTCTTTTTTACTTCTAGTTTTTTATTTAGAAGAGGACCTCTTTAAATAATACTTAGAATAGCTAATTTCTATCACCATTTTCTATTTACTATATTAAGTTTTATTACTTTTTTTATATTAATTTACCTTAGTAAGACTCCATTCCCTATCTAATCTAAATATAAAATTAAATATTTATTTAAATATTTATAACTATTTTATTTAATTTTTATTATCTATAAGAGCTTTATATAGTAAAAAGATATTAACTTTAATAAATATCTTTCTAACTTTAATAGACTTCTTTATTAATAGTCTAATATCTTATAGCTTCTAGTTTAGTACTATAGATATCTATAGATATATTAGGTTATCCCTAATATTTACTTTAACTAGATATTAATTATTTATTTAATTCTTAAGCTTATAGTCTCTAGGCTCTTATAGAATATATATACCTAATAAATAAGCTTTTATAATCTAGTAAGGGCTAAACTATTTACTATAAAACTTCTATAAAAATTTATTATATATAAGACTCTAATATCTCATGTAAAAATTTAATTTTACTATTTAATAATTATAAATAACTTTCTATTTTATAGTATATACTAATAACTTCTTATTTATTAGAGCTTATATATATAGTATTCTTAATAATTATTTATTATTATTTTCTAATAGTTTTATCTTGTAGTTTATTACCTAGAAGCTTTAATTTTTATATTATATAATAAATAAAAGAGGCTCCTACTAGTTTATACATAATTATAAATATAAGTTATAAAAATTATAAGATAAGTATTTATCCTATAGCTATATTAATTTATGAATAAGATATTTTATTAGTATTTTACTAAGTTATTAAGATTCTTATTCTTTCTATTTATTTATAGATAGCTTAGGATTATTATATAATACTTTATTTTTAAAATCTTAATAAAAACTTCTATAACTTATAATAGTAGGGTATATCTATTATTAGATACTAACTTATAAAATATATTATAGTTAATAAAGGTTTCTTTATAAAGGAACTTTACTATAGCCTTATTAATTATATTAGGGATAGCCTTTATAACTAGCTAGCTAGTAGTATAATTAATAGCTATTATAATCTATTTATTCCTATTTAGGATTACTAGAAGTCTCTTAATAAGGTTAACTCTTTACTATTTAAATAATTATATATCCTTCTTTACTATATAAAACTATTTCTTATATTCTAATCCCTTCCTTAGACCCTATAAGGCCTAGTAGTTAAGATATTTATAAATAGCTACTTTAATATTATTTTTTATTATTAGCTACTATACTCTTATTTTAATTATACTAAGTAGTCCTAGATACCCTATATAACTATATTTATTATATATCTACTAAAGGAAGTCCCTTCTAAATAAAATCTCTAGATATAGTATCTCCTTAAGGTCTATAATATATAATAATTAATTAGATATTATTATTATCTAATATAAGGTAATAGTAGTAGGTCCCTATTAATAGCTTAGTATAATATATAAAGACTTAGTATAGAATTAAAAGTCCTTTACGATCTTCTTAATTAATTTATATAAGTATTTATCTATATATTTAGAATTCTTTAATCTAGTAAATAAGATATTTTAAATATTTCTTTATAGTTATAAGATACTATAAACACTTATAGTTTATAATAATTATAATTAGCTTTCTATTATTAATATAGTAATCTTATTAATATAAGGTTTTTTTAATTACTAATAGCTCCTTCTTCTATATAAAATAATTTTATTTTATAGTATTAAGCTTCCTCCTATTAAATATATTTAAATACTACTTACTATTATCACCTTATTATATAAATATAATACTAATAGCCTATTCAGAGGTATCTATTTTAATATAATATAATTTTATAGAGTCTACTACTACTAAGGTTTATTAGTTACTACCTTCTTAAGCGTAATAAATACTATTTAATATTATATAGTATAATTAATAGAGCAAAATTTCCTCTTATATAATTATTTATCTAACTTCTTAAGTAACTTATAGAGGATAGCTACTATATTAATAAAGCTTTATATAACTTTTAATAATAAGTATATAGCCTAAGGAACTATTAAAGCTTATAAATATTTATTAGTTTTAGCTATATCTTTATAACCTCTAATTTTATAGGCATTAGTTAAACTAGTCTATTACTAATAATATAGCTATAAAATTTAATTTTCTTTCTCTTAAATTTATATTTAGAGCCTTCTATAAATAACTTATTATTATAGATTTATTTTAATATTTAATAAATATAGTCTTTTATATTCTTTAAGTTTAAGAAGATTAAGATATTATTAAAATATATAATAATAAAAGATAAGCCTTATAGCTTACTATTTATATATACTTGGAATATTATAGGGGTATTAAAAAGTCTAAAAGATATTATAAGAAATTTATATTTACTAAATAAGATATTAAATATTATTTTTAGAACTAATAATTCTTCTATATAGAGCTACTAGTAGCCTAATAGAAGATTAATCTTTAATAATATCTTTAATTTTTCTTAATATAGTTAAGTAACTTCTAAATATATAGTAATAAACATATATTCTTTATAGTTAACTTATTTAATAAGTAGTAGTTAATATATATCTACTACTTTCTTTCTAATTTTAGAATAATAATAATAAGGAATCCTTACTTACTAAAAGAGAGCTAGACTATTCTCTTTTATAAAAGTTTAATAGTTTATTATTATATCTTCTTAAACTTCTCTAGGGGCTATAGATATATATTAATATTTACTAACTTTATATAATTTATATTAATTATATATACAATCTCTCTTTTAGGAGAAAGTCCTAGGAAAAGCTCTTTATAGAAGATACTAAATAAATTTATTAACTATAGTAAGCTTATAATTAGAAATTTATTATATAAAATTATTCCTTTTATTTATATTAACTTCTTATAAAAAAAATCTAAACTAACTATTTCTTTTTCTAAAGTTTATAAATAGCTTACTTTATAGATATAAGAAATACTAAATCTTTCTTATTAGTCTTAATCTTTAGCTATAGATTAATAGAGAAGATCTTATATTATTAATTTTTATTTTTTTAATATTATCTAATCTATCTACTAATTAATTAAAGAGTTAAACCATTATAATTAATCTCTTCTAAGAATAATATAATATTTATAAATATTAAGAATCTATAGGTAAATAATATAGATCTAATTATTAAGTTATAAGAGAATTTATATTTAGTATTAAGTATTTATAAACTTATTATTAAAGAGTTTTAGCTTTAGAGCTTTACTTAATTATTATTCTTAAGATTAATTTACTAATATTATCTTTATTATTTACTCTAAGATAAAGATATAGCTAGCTCTATAATTAACTAGAGCTTTAACTAGCTATAATATTTCTAGTGCCTTAGTCTCTATAGAGTAGTATATTATATTAATAAATTATTAAGAGTATTAAGATAGATTAATATAATCTTCTTATTAGCTAATTTCTTATTATTATTCTTAAGTCTTTTTTATAATCTTAAGATCTCTTCCTTCTCCTTACTCTCTAAATTTAATAAATTTAGAAGGTTCTATTCTTTTACTTTAGAAGCCTTTAATAACTAACTAATTAGTATTTTTATATTTAGTAGTAACTCTCTTTTTCTTTATTCTTTCTACCCTAGCTACTCTTTTTACTTTTAAGGCATAGGTATAGATATATAGTATTATTATACTAGTAAGTTCTTCTTTAGTTAATTAGAGAATATAGTAATAGTATTAAGATCTATAGAGTCTCTATAATTATTATCTTAGTATTTTAAAGTATATAAATTATCTCTAAGATACTTTATTACTACTAAGCTAATTCTATATTATATAAATTATTTAATACCTCTTAGAGTACTATAGATTAATTATAATTATTATCTTAATATTTTTATAGCTTAGGTTAGCTACCTATAATAAACTTCTATATTAAGAAGGCTTTAGTAACTAATAAATTAATCTAAGTAGCTATATCTTCTAGTATAGAGATATAGACTTATACTACCTACCTATCTTAGATAATCTATTTATATTTATCCTAGTATTTATTATTTATATTATATTCTCTAAAGTTCTTTATAATCTATATACTAAAAGATATAAGGTTATTAATAACTAAAATAAGATTATATTATATTTATATCTAGTTAGTCTTCTAATATTTATAAGCTTAATCTATTAATTTCTATAAGATAATTATAAGTTTCTTAACGTATAAGGGGTCATATTATACAGAAAGAATAATATAGTAAAAGTATTTTTTAATCTTCTTAAGTTATTTATAGGCTATATCCCTAGTATATATATTATTATATTCTAGGATTAGTGTAATGTCTAAAACCTTAAATATTAGTTTAAATATATTAGTTTAGTAGGTGGTTAAGGTTCTAGTTTAGATTTATAGAAAGTAGTATATTTTCTATTATCACTAGAGATAACTACATACTATTTAGGTAGCTATTACTTAAATAATACTAAGTCTAAATCTACTAGTATATTATATTTACCTTAATAGTAGGGACCTAACCTATTACAGTAGTATATAATTATTAGCCTACTATATAGCTTCCTAAGGTAAACCTAGGGTTTAAATAGGAGATTTACTTATTAATATATAATTACTTAGAATAGATTAAGGGTTTATATTACTTTCTAAGATAGTAGATATAAAGATATATATAAGTTAGCTGAAAATATAATTCTTAAGGTTCTAAAGAGTTCTAAGCTAGGAAAAGATAATTATAAAAAATATAAGTAATACTTATATCTACTATCTTACTCTTAGCTTAATACTTATAGTAAAATTCTTACTATAATGCTAGACTACTTATAGTACCCTTATCTTTTAGTAGTATAAGGATCTTATAAGAAGGTACTATTAACTTAAGGAAGAGCTATATAGCCCCCTTATAATATATATAATAAGATATATCTAGATAAGTATTTATAGAAGAACTCTTAAATCTACTATACTACTAGATATTATTTACTTATTTATTAGGTAATAGTAGCGAGCAGCTATCATTAGCTAGAGGGAGATAGGGAGTAGTTATATACTATAACCTACCCTCTCCTAAGGCTAGGGGCTAGCTCACAGCTATATATCTACTCTAGGAGCTACCATGCATTCCTAATAGCAAGATGTAAACAAAATGGTGAGATATTAATACTATCAAGGGGTATGGAACATGCCTGCTGGCAAAGAACAGCTCTCGTAACTGCTGATGGGATCACAGTATTTATTAATAGCTTATTTAAATTCTATATAGTATTCTATTATTTCCACCCTAAAATATACCTATTATTATTAAGTTATTATTATAGCTATATAGATTATTAAACTATTATCTTTATATTAAAATATTATTATAGACTAGTTTTTCACTACTTATATAATAGATAGATTAATTTATAGCTTATCTTAACTACTATATAACTCTAATTATTTAAAGAGATAGGATATAGATTTATAAGAGATCTAGATCTAGATATAATATTAAAGAGATCCTTAATATATTAATTTTCTAGACATTTAAACTTACATCTAAGCTACTCTCTCTATAACTATATAAGGATTCCTTTAGTTAAACTTCCTCTAGAATAATTTAGTAGTTCCTTATCCTTTATATAAATTACCTAAAGAGTAATAATTAGATAGTAAAATAAATAGACTAAAAAATCTCTTATTATATTAATACTAATACTAAGATATTTAATATTCTATAAAAAAGATAYCCTATTTACTATACTAAAACTAGAGAATAAAGATAGAAAAGAGAAAGATAAGTTTTTAATATTTTTAAAATTTAAGATATAAATTAGTTATTTAGACTTAGGGTTATTATCTATTATATATTATAGATTAAATATAGAACTATCTAGAAATACTAAGATGCTACTAAACTTATTTTTATTTATTTTAGATTCTTTAAAATCTCTAAAGATAGAAAATTTATTTAATATTACTTAAAGTGTATATTATCTAAAGATTTATGAACTCTTAATTTATTAATTATAATTATAGTAGGATAAGGACCTAATAGTTTAAATAGACTAAATCCTATCTTTATAAAAGGATAGAAGGAATAGCTTAATACTATAAGTTAATAAATAGTAGTAATATTTATATAAACCTTAATTAATAATTAACTTAAGGCTCAGAAGTAATAAAAAAGTATAAATTATAATAATTTAAATAATAATTAAAATATAGAAGATAATTATCTTTTTTATTATTATTAATTTAGATATAAATATTAATAATAAGACTATAATAATAATTATAATAAAATAGCTTAAATAATAAGAGTAGTTATTAATTACTATATCATTATAATAATAATAATATTAGATAAGATACTAAAAATTAAGATAGATTAAATAGTAATATTAAGAATTAAGATAAAATAAATAAAGAAATATAATATAACAGTGAAACTCTAAATTAAAGAATATTACTAGATATAGTTTCATCTATTTTACTAATATTAAAGATTAGTATATAATACTTAAAAAGTAATCT
>NW_025091271.1:941030-949910 GCF_001078395.1 Aspergillus udagawae
TAGTAGCTTAAAATATCTTATATAAAACTTTCTATAGCTAATTTTCTTAAGCTATATAGTATTAATAAGCTCTTATAATAGCCTTAATCTAAGCTACTTTCTAAATTATATTAAATATTTAAGGCCTAGTTACCCTTCTTACTTAATAGCTAGTTTTTTATTGAATAGTTTTTCTTCTAATTTTCTTACTTCCCTAGATTATTTCCTAAGTTATAACTAAGATATATATTAAAATAAACTAAATAGTCTAAAATAATAACAATACCCTAATAATTATTAATAGATATACTATAATAGATAATAGAAGGCTAATAAGCTCTAAAAAACTTTAAGTTTACTATCTTAAATCTTTAAAACTAATCATTAAATAATCTATATCTTTATAAAGAGAAATTATAGATTCTCTATAGAATTTATACTTATTAAAATAATAAATAATATAATACTATATCTATAATTAGGAGTTTCTATTAAATAATACTATATGTATATATATATATACTAGACTATAATAAAATAGGTACTTTTTATATAAATATTATAAATTTATTTATTATTAAAGTAAGGACCTTATACACTAAACCTTATAATAATATAGACTTTTATAACTAGAAATATAATTAATAAAGATATATTAGTAATTAATTTTACTATTAAAAGAGTAAAATTTTTATTATCTAATAATATTAAGCTCCCTCTTATAATCTCTTTAAAACCATATTATATAGAGCCTAAGTTAGTATATATCTAAAAAAAAAAACTATACTATCTTACATTACTATAAAGGTCTAGATTAAGTAACTAAGGCTAATAAAGAATTATAATTATATATTTAATATAGATAGGAAAACTAGATTAAATAATTAGCTAATATTTATAATATTAGTCTAATATATAGAAAAGGTATTAATAATAATACTTTTAATAGTCTATATTAGCTAGGTAGGATAGGCTTTTCTATAAATATAATATAATAGTAGAATACTAATATATATTTAATCTATCTATTCTATTTTAACTAACTCTAAATCTCTTAAAATTTATTAAATTACTATTTCTACTATTACCTACTTTTATTATTAATTATATAGCTAGAGATAGTAAAGTAAAGAGTAAAGCTATTATTGATTTTTATAATATTAATATTATTATTATTAAACTATTTAATATTCTAGATATACTTAAGGAGAATAACTAATAACTATTATAGAATTAGTAAGATATTTATATATTATAATTATAAATATAACTATTATATTCTTTTTATCTAGACTCTTAATAGTTTATAGGAATAATTATATATTAAGAATAAGTGTGGTGGTAGTGCCTCACGCATCGTATTGTATTAGCTCATTGATTCTTCTAAGGTACATTCGTAGAGATGCAAGCAATAGGTAGCCACCGTCACGTGGCATCACCACATTTGGGGGCCCTCTGAAAGATCCAGCGACCTCGCTGGCGTAAGGCATAACAAGAAAGTATGTAGAAGGAGCACATAGTCAATAAGGCAAAGCATTCGTAAGGCTACAGCAGAAGGAAACGTGTCATGTGCGAAACAGGTAAAGCAAATGCGAGATGATGTGCTCCTTTTACATACTTTCTTGTTATGCCTTACGCCAGCGAGGTCGCTGGATCTTTCGGAGGGCCCCCAAATGTGGTGATGCCATGTGACGGTGGCTACCTATTGCTTGCATCTCTACGAATGTACCTTAGAAGAATCAATGAGCTAATACAATACGATGCGTGAGGCACTACCACCACAATAAGAGTACATTTATATTTATTTTATAGAATTTATTAATAATATATCTTGTATATAATATTAAGTTAATTTAATCTTTAAGTCTATAAGGTATTTTCTCTCTATATATATTAATAACTTTATCCTTTATAGTAAAATACTTAAAGAATATAGGTAGCACCTCTTAGATTTTCTTAAGAAATATATAGAAATAAGAATAATATTAGTATTAAAAGGATATTTATTATCTTTCTATTAGTATAGATCTTAATTAAGACAGAATATCTTATTATCCCTTAGTATAACTATAACTAAGAATAAACTTATTATAATTATAAAGCTTAAATTTCTAATAGCCTTTATAGACCTTAATATATATTAATCTTATAGATTAGATATAGAACTATATTCTATACTACTTAGCTATTATCTAGCTATTATAAGACTAGAAAATATAGCTACTAAGTAAAGATCTATTAAGGATAAAGCTTATTAGTTTTAATATTATAAATAAAGAATATAAGTTCTTTAACTACTTATAAAATCATCTAAGCAGTCTAGGAATACTTATATACTATGATCTAGATTAGCTATTATATATTGATATAAATTTATTAAAATACTATAGGTATAGAGCTGTAATATTTTATATATAGTTAGATAATCTAATATCTTTTATAGATTAGAATTATATAAAAGGGCCATTACCTAATACTATTATATTAATTATATTTTTAAGTTATACTTTAACTAAGGTAGAGATAAATTACTAGCTACCTAAACTAGAAATATTAGACCTTATTCTTTACCTTATTTAGGCCTTTTAGTATATCTAACTATTTCCTAAGATTATCTTAGTTTTTAAGCCTAGAAAGAAGTATATTATACTAGATATACTATCTTAATTATCTTTCTTAATAAAAGATAATCCTAACCTAATTATATATTAGATATAGATCTACTTAATATCCTCTTTAGTCATATATTATATACTAATAGACTAGAATATACTAATAGATTAGGATAGTCTATCATAATTAGAGTTACTTTATTAAATAATTTTTGAAACTAGATAATTAAAGGATATATAGTAGATTATAGATAGTTAAGGATTATATAAATGATTTATATAAACTTTAAATCCTAAGTACTAGATACCTAGATACTCTACTATATAAAGTATATAATTACTTATTATATATATAAAATAGATTTCTTTATATACCTTGCTCCTTACCTGATATGATATTATCAATTATATATAACAAGAATAACTACCTAGATATTAGTAGAATATTAGAGTTACTTAATAGTTTAGTTTTTAATTATATATACTATTAGGTAAAGTAGTATATATATCTTAGATAGATAGAATAAATATACTGATTAAATAGTTTAAATCTTTTTTTATTACTCTTATATTATTTAATAGACTAAATAATTAGCCCCTAATTATACTAAAGCTGTATAGGACTATAAAAATAAAATACTCTATTAATAGAACGGATATAAAGATAAATAAAACTAATAAATAATATTAAACTAGCTAGGTAATATAAAGTAGCTAGTCTAGGACTTTAAGAGTATAAAAGTAGCTAATTATAATACTTTTACTATTAATCTGTTATTATTAATGTCTTATTCTATATATTTTAATCTAGCTGTTTATACTATATTTATAAGCTTATAATAACTCTTTATATTACTATTTCTTTTTCTTATTTACTTACTATTTACTAAGTCTATTATTATATTATAAATAATAAGTATAGTCTAACTATATTTAATCTCTTTCTTTAATACTTCCTCTTTCCCTACTTTTTAATTTATACTATTGCTTATTCTATATACCTCCTATAGAGCTATATAATTATTACTACTATTATTATTAGATAAAATTACTAAATCTACTCCTACTATCTTTCTAACTAGAGTATTTCTATAGCTATAACTTTATTAGTCTATCTTCTTAAGAAACTAGCTATCTATTACTTTACTAAAGTCTTTTAATTAACTATAGTAAGTCCCTAAAGAGTAAGAATATCTACTATCTTATTAGGTATAGTAATTATCTTACAGGCTAGAGTAGTCTAAAGAGCTATAAATAATCTATTTATTACTATTAAGATAGAATAATTATCTTATAAGCTAGAATAGTCTAAAGAGATATAAGAACCTATAATCCATCTAATAACTAATAATAAAATATTTAAATCCCTTATCAATATCAGTAGTAAGATAATTAAATCCCTTAAGTAATAGTAAATATTGGATCTATCTAGACCTTACATACCTACCCTAGATAATATATCTGTATTAGAAGAACCTAATAATATTATATCTTATACTCTAAAGAAGAAATTAATAGGTATTAATATATTAATAGTTATTAAGAAATAAGTTAAAATTTGATAGTAGATTATTTAGGGCTTAACTTACTCCCCTTTCTTATATATACCCTAAGCTAGTATAGCCCCTGAGTATAAAGAGATTCTATCTTAAATTTTTAGATAAGGAAGATAATATTAAAATAAAAGATATTAATATCTTAAATAATCTCTTAAAGTACTAAGATTAGTGTGGTGGTAGCGCGTGAAGACCATAGCATTAACTAATTCATGATCCTCCTAAAGTACATCCATAGAGATAAAAGTAATATTAGGTGTATCACATGGTGCCACCATAATTAGGTAGCTAAATATTATTCTATATAGGATAAGGATATACTTACAAAGTATAATATTCTAGATAATATTAATAAGGATAAGAAGGTATAGCTAGCTTCTTTAAGAAACTTACTATTACTATAATTAAGATTAATAAGAATATAATAATATATTCTTAGGATAAACTAGCTATTACTTTATAATATACTCTTACAAAGATAACTAGATATAATAATAATATTATATTTAGTAATAAGGCCAGGAAGGTCCTTTAATAGGTAAAGAATATCTACTTTAATCTTCTAGAGGTAGATTAAACTATAATCTTAGCTTAGAATCTAGGTAAGTAAAAGCTAACTAATAAAGTAAGGAAGTATATAATATAATAGATTTTAAGGCTACTAAGAAAATATATCCTATATTTTTCTTGCTAGCTAATACTTTTTTTTATACTCTATGTATTTCTGTTTTTCTACTTTTTCTTTTTTTATATTCTAGGAGTTATTATATATCTAATAATTATATGGTATATTACTTATCAATAATAGCAATAGTTAGAATGAACAACCATCACCCTGTACTAACATAACCTGGCTATACCAGCCACCCTATACATGTCCTACTAATATTAAGAGAATCAAGCCCCTTTTATAATTCTATCTAAGCTAAGAAGGAATATAAGGATCTATATAATTATATATATACTAATAACATCTACTAAATATTCTCTATATACTCTTATAGGCTTTATTAAAATTATATATATACTAGTTAATATTATATCTTCCACTATTTAGATTAAAGTTTATCTATAGAGTTCTTAGTTAGCTAGTAGGACTTAATTAACACCTATTATTATAGCTAAATAGATTTAACTATTAATAAGATATATTAATTACTAGATCTAGTAATGAGAGAGTATTACTTCTATTAACTATCTATATATTTAATTAGATTATTTTTAAGTTTTAGCTTCAAAATTATTCTAGTAATAGCTTAGTATAATCTTTATTTAATATGTAAGAGATATAATTAGATTAATTTACATAGTAATATTAATAAGTAAATTACCTAAGTAATTAATAATTACTAAGTAGTATATAGAGAATTATAATATATAGAAGAATTAAGAAAGATAGAATTAACTAATAAATATAATGTAATCCACAACTGAGCAGGCCACATAACCGAGCGGGCCACCTTACATGCTTTTTTGGCCGGAGTTGAAATTAAAGGGTATTTACAACCACTAAAAATATGATTATATTACTAAATCTAGTTATTCTTGCGCTGCGGACATTGCAATCACTTATGGCCTAGAATATGGCAGTCACTACAGCGCGGGGGGGCCTGTAGAGGGCATTATTCTGCATCTACTACCTCCTCTATAGATATAGATTAGATGGCTTCATCAGCCTAATTCCTGCGCTGAATGAACTCCTGCCCCTCCTGGATAGAGAATGCCTCTGTAGATTCTATCTACCTCCTAGATTACTTCCTCTTTTAAAGCTGCTTCTCATGTGCAGCATGTAGATCCTGATTTTCCTTTATAAGAAGGATAGCATTATTCATTACTATCTCACACCCCTTAATAACCTGATCTAGCGCAGCCTTAGTAGGGGTAGGAGGACTATATATACACTCCCTAAGTAGCTTCTTAAGTGTGCTTTCCTGCTTTTTCAGCTGCTTAAGATTATAAGGTATTTTTAGGATGGAATCAGTTAATTAGCTGCCTCGTGGTGTAGGGGTTCTAAGCTAGATATTAAGCTAACTGAGCACCCAATCTAGATTTAGTGGTATTAATCCAGTTGCTAAGAAGCCACTTTTAATATTATCTATTAAAAAGATTACTATACAAGCCTGTGGATAGGTCTTAAGGAAGTCAAGCTTATCAGTATAGTTAAAACTAAGTCACATCTTATCCTTAATCAAGCAGCCATATGCACACTTTAGCAGAGAGAAACAGCCAACATCTAGAGGTTAAAGGAGATATAATAAATATGTAGGCATGCAGAGTGGAATAATATTATTCTTAGTGCAGATTTAATTGAACTAAGGTGTTAGATGGCTCCCATAGCCATCCAGAATCAATAGTCAATATCTACCAGCTGTATGACTGGTAGTAGTAGGAATAAAGACTTTTTAAAGCCATCGCAATCTAATCTAATTAGTCATCCATCTATTCTTGCTAACCTTGATCCGCCAGTTAGCTGGTAAGGCTATATCTTAATACTAGCTCTTAATATAGACCTTTCCTTTGAAGATAATGCATGGTGGAAGCACCTATCCAGTAGAGTTAATACACTCTATAGATGTGACCTATTCACAGTTCCCTGGCTGGATAAGAAATGGCTAACTAAGCATCTTAGCTCTTATCACTACCTTAGCAGTAGCTACTAGGCCCATTGCAAAGCCAGTCTTATTAAAGTTATAGATATCTTCCAGTACAATTCCATACTGCATTATAGTGATCTAGATATAATTAAACCATTCTTAGATAATCTTTGGGTCTTCACATTTAGCACATTAATGATTATAGCGCCTAGAGAATCAGGTTTTGATTTTATTATGCTATTTAATAAAGTTATACACCTAATTCTCTCCAACAGTTAGGATAGTAGTTAAACCATGCTTTGTAAGTAGGATATTTACCATTTCTTATATATAAGATGGTTGGGGAGACGCTCCACATTAATCTATAGATAAAATCTATCTAATAAGCAATTCCTCTTTATTCTGAGTCATTTTATGCCCATTAGCACGTGTTTAGCCTAAAAACCATGCCTATTCCATCACTGCTAGAGAGTTATACAGGGCACATTATAAACACATGCTGCTTCATGGATAGTGCAAATCTCTTGCTTTTTAAGGGCTAATATAGCAAGAATTATCCATCCTTCTTGCTTAACTGAATTTTAAAGATTTATAGATGTTTTTAGTAGCATAGTTAAGGTTTAAACTATGTTAATCTCTTAAGAGTGCTTGAAAATGCATATGGTGGCCCACTCAGTTGTGGATTACATTAGATAAATAAGTATTTACTAAATACTTATATTTCTAAATATCCCTAATTATTTTTCCTTACTTAATATATAAGATAGTTTATAAATAATTTAAATTTAATCAAAATTAAATTACCTCTTAGTTATGTAGATTAATAGTTTATTATCCATCCTTATTATCTTTGAATAATTACTTTTAGATAATTTAGCTTATTTAATATTATTCCCTTATTTATAATTATTCTAGTATAGTTAAGTCTATATTGCTAAATACGGTAGATTATTCTAAGGCTATATAGGTAGCTAAGTAAGAGGTAAACTATAAACTTATCTAGTATAGAGAAGCTATATAATTCTACTTTATCTAGTCTAGATAGTTAATTAGATAATAAACAATAATAAAGAGGTTATAAAAATCTAAAAAATTAGTAATAAGAGATACCTTATTTCACAATATTATAAAGAAGTTATAAATAAAGCCTATTTATAATATATTAAGAATAAAGTGATATTCTAATCCTATATTATTATCTCTAAGGTAGTTAGTAATAATAATAAGTATTAAATATTTTTTATAGATATATATACATATAAGATATCATTAGATAGAAATTCCTAGTCATAAGTATAATATTAAATAAATTTTATAAACTATAATAATTATCACTTTATCTAGTTTATTAATATATTTACATAATATATCTAGATTATATTATATTTATAATATTAGTGGGAATTTAGTGTCTTCTTTATTATATTATTTTATAAGAGCTATAATTAAAGTTATATATAATAAAAGAGGTTTTTTAGTAATAACATTTACAATTATTCAAAGAAATTTATAGCTATACTTAAGATATATAAATTATAATAAATATTATCTAGTCTCTACTTTACCTAGCTTAGTAAAAGTTTAAATTATTCTTTAAGTACTGTATATTAATTCTTACTATTAATAGAGTAAATAAAAGTATATTTAATAATACTATTTAATTTTAAATTTTATTATTTAGGGCCTCTTTATAAAAATAAATATTAAAATTCTAGCTAATCTTAGTAATATATTTTGACTATATAGCTACTTAAAGATAATTAATAAATATTATAGCTAATTAATAAAATATTTTGTTATCTTTATTAAATATCTCTCTACCTCTTTATAAAAGAGACATGTTCAGATAAAAAAATTTTTATATTTATTATATATTATATATCTTTATTTACTCCATCTTAATTATTAATATTATTATTTAGCCTATTTAGATTTTTAGTATCTTATCTAATACTCTTATTATTTAAGTTAATATTATAATTATTATTATATCCCTATCTCTAGTATTTATATCTAAAATAATAATAATTAAAGAGATAACTATTTTCTTTTATATTTTAATTATTATTTAAATTACTAAGATTTATACTATCTTATTACTTCTAAGTCTTAAGCTAAGTATTAATTAAGGTCTATATA
>NW_025091271.1:951344-953399 GCF_001078395.1 Aspergillus udagawae
GTTTTAATAAAAGAAAGATTAAAAGTTAATAAATTATTAAAAATATTTAATATATTTAATATTTTTCATAATAAAGATAATAGTAAAGATTATTAATTATATAGCTAAATCCTAAGCTATTAATTAAGCTAATTTCCTTTTTAGGAAAGTAGTTAAGAGGAAGTATTACTGCAAAGCTCTAGTAAGTAAAGAAGATTATTAGATATAGGTAAATTACTATATTATAATATTACTTTATAAATTAGGAATTGAAATTAGAATAATAATTATATATTTAGTAGGGCCTGATCACCTTCCTAGGAAGCCTAGGGACATGCTACTACTTGGTATAGCCAGCTTATTTTAACTAGGTATCAGGGAAGATAGTTGTTATTCTAAAGCTATATACTCATGAACTGGATATGCCAGTAATGGTTCATGTGATCGCTAGCATGCAACAATAGATATCTTTATAGAAGATATTATATAGTATTAAATATATTATAGATAGTTAAACTATATCTTAATAATCTTTAGATCCCTATATTAAGCTTAGTGTTATGAAACACCTATAGTTGACACAGGACGGTTGGACAGGGCTTATAAGAACAGCAGCATAGCCTTAATATAAGTATAGAGGGTAGTTAGAGATTATAACTAAATTAGTCCCTAATACTACGATAAGGTTATAGTCCTTAATAAATCATAATTATATAAATGTACTATAGACTATAGGTAGATAGTCTATAATAGGACCTTACTATAGTCTTAGGGTATAGACTATTAAGAAGGAACTATACAAGAATATTTATTATTATTATATCTAGTACTCTTAGTTTAGTTTCTTATATTTATATATGCTATTTACTTAAGTATAAGTTTACTAGTCTAATTTATTAATTACTCTCTTACTATTAAGTATATATACTTAATAGGCCTTACTTCTATCTTTACTATTATTATTCTTATATATTCTTAGAATTATTCTTAATCCTATTTAGATTATTATACTCTTATATTAGATATATACCTAGTTAGTAGGCCTTAGGCAAGTATTAGATATAGTTAAGGGACTATATCATTCCTAGTGACTAGCAGGAACAGCAGAGACAGATCCCAGGTGTGACACAGCTATAATTATATTATTAAATATATTAAGTTTTAATCTCCTTATACTAATTGATAGAGATAGACACCTAGTTCTTTCTAATAGATTTGAATCTAGAGATTATCTACTTAGAGAAGCATATTAGCTATTTCCCATATATAAAATAGCCTAGAGGGCACTTTATATAGATCTCTGTTAAACCCAACCCAGAAACCTGAACCTAACCCAGCCCAAACCTGCCTTAGGCTAGGTCTGGGTTTAGAAATCTTAACCTATAGGCTGGTTAGGTTCTGAGAGTAAGAACCTATTTAGGTTTTAGGTTAAAAAATAGATTAAATTAGATTAGGTTAGGTTCTTATTATAGGCTCTCTAGAACCTATATTAATATAATATCTTCTATTAAGTATTACCTAATATTTACTATATTTATGCTAGTAATAAATTAGTTACTATAGAACCTAGGGCTAATATAATATTATTTAAAGTTAGTAATAGAGAAAGATTATCTTATATTATTATCTAATAAATCTATCTAATCTTTATTAATATAGTTAGATATATTTATTAGCTTAATACTATCTTCTTTATCTTTAATAATATCTCTAACTTTTATTATTATCCTAAATACCTATAAATTCTTATTAAAGTTTAATATTATTATTACTCTATATATCTTTCTAAAAGTCTTTTTAGTTAAACTAAGAAGCTAGAATAATTATAATAATATAGATATATCCTTATATATAGTATATCTTACTATAATACTAATATAGCTTATTAATAGCCTTAAATAGATATACTATAGTTCTCCCTTCTAAGTTATATATTTTAATTTTAGTTATTATTAAAAATCCCCTAAATACTAAAATAAAAATTATAAATATTAAAGGCTTTATAAACTATAGATTTATTAATATTAGTAATAGCTAAATTCTAGAGTATCTCTATAATCTAAGAAGATTAAAGAT
>NW_025091271.1:954572-960304 GCF_001078395.1 Aspergillus udagawae
GCTCTTAATTATATACTAATTTAGTAAATTAAGAGTATATACCTTAGTAGCTATTATAAATAATCTATAGAATTAAGAGTATTTAATTATTTAAAACAAAATATAAATTATAAAAATAAACTAAAGAATTTAATTCTTAAAGTTCTTAAAGTTCTTAAATTATATAAGCTATTATAGTGGGATAATTATTCATCACAGGGGGCATAGAGCCTTTAAATTATATATGGATAGGGGTTAGGCTAGCAGCTGCCCTATATATATCCTACTAATATTAAGGGATCCTAGCCCCTTTTTATACTTCTACTTAAGCTATAAAGGAATATAAGGGTCTATATAGTTATATATATATTAATAACATCTACTGAATATCCTCTGCGCACTCTCATAGGCTTAATTAAAATCATATATACTGGTTGATATCACAATAGGCTAGTTAGTTAGTAATAAAAATCTAACTTAAGTTAGATATAATACTTAATTTATAAGAAGACTACTAAGCTTTTATTAAGAAGAAGATATTTTCTCAGTCATTAGATAATACACTTTAATATAACATAATCCACGGCCAAGCAGTGAATATGACTAAGGTGCAAATTTTCCCCATAACCACTGAAATATTTAACTTAACTATTTTTAACGCGCCATTTTCTTTACTTTTATATATAAATATACCTTTATCTAAGGAAGCCTATATGCAGATAGCTATTACTACATAGAAATAGTAAAAAGTTAAGTTAAAACTAAAGGCTACCTAGATATTTAGTATCCCTAAATCCTCTCTTTGCAAGCAGCTATCTAGAGTTAAATCACAAACAGAAATATATATAAATAGCTATAAATTAATAGCTACTAAAGAAAAGACTCTTATTAAGTATAGATAAGTAAGGCTTCTTAATTTAGCTAGAATTCCTACATAGAATGGCATAGATTTTACTCTATAAATATATATAAAATTTAATAGTAGTTCTTAGAGTAAACTAGGCTTATTCCTTCATAAAACATCACCCTGAACTATATATAAGATATAATTAAAGAATTATATACTAGAGGGTAAAACAGGAGGATCCTAAGGTTATTAGATAGTAGTTTAAGATTATATGCAAAGCTATTTAAGAACATAGTATATATAAAGATAATATCTAGAACTTTAATAAAACTAGCTTTATAATAGGACTCTGTATAATATCTAAGGTTATTACTATAGTAGAATACAGTGAGAGACCTCATATAGTTATCTAAAGGAACTATAAATAGATTATAATTATTAAATATATTAGTTCTAAAGGGACTTCTGTACTACTAGTAGTTATCTTAAAGGGAAAAGAATACTAGACTACTTAGTATTAAGAATCTAAGCTTCTTTAAGACTAGTTAATTATAACTAGTTAGAATAGCTAAATAATAGATAAGATTAGCCTCTACTAGTTAAAAGTTATATTTAAGCCTTATTCTAGATAATATTTAACTAGTGTAAAGCAGCTGCTTATCCTTAATAGCTATTCTAGCTATTTAACACCAGAATTTAATATATTCTATAAGGAGGATATAATTATCTATCTCTATATACTACTATATACTTCTCATCTTCTCTAACCCCTAGATGTTGGGGTTTTTGGGCCGCTTAAATACTTATATAGAAAACTAGTAGAGGGGATAGTGGTTACTAAAAATAACTATATTAATAAGGAAGATTTCCTGTATCTATATTTATTAGTATAAGATAAGGTGTTTAACTAAGTAAATATATATAATAACTATAAAGGAGCTAGTCTAAAGCTATTAAATAAAGAGTAGGTTCTTAGAAAGATTACTTTTTAACTTTATAAACTAATATTATTATTTACTAAAGGCTCTATCTCTTCTACCTTTTAGACTCCTTAGAATCCTTACTAGCTTGATTATAAGGTCTATACTATATAGAGAAGTATCTAAAAATAGAAGCTATCTAGCAGTCTAATAGCTTATATTTAGTATCTAGAAAAGGTAGTATAGATAGTAATAAATATAAATCTTCTTCTCTAAGAAGAAATCAAGGTCCTATATACTAAAATAAGCAGAAAGTAAAGAAAAGGATAAGAAGGCATACTATAGTAGGAAATAATATTCTTTTATCTATATAAGAAGGCTAAAATTATGTTTAGTAGCTTAATATAGAGGTTAATAGCTAGATTAATAAGTCTACACCTATATCTTATTAGCACGCTCCGCCACACTGTAGTGGATGTTGGACTATTGGATATACTAGATAGAGTTGCCCTAATAAATAGCTATTCAACTAGTAGATAGTCTAATCAATGACACTGGTGGTTAAAAAGCTTCAAAGATAGGATGATTTGCAGCAAAAATTAGCACTTTGGTTGTATTTGCTGCTCAGCCGTGGATTACATTACTATATTATTATTATATTACTATTACTATAGTAAGGGTAGAGATGAAGATAACTATAATATTTATATTAGATTTTAGATTTTCTATTGGAAAAGGACATATTTTTATTAAAGTTTATTTATATTAGAGATACCTAAGCTCTTCTCTAGCTAGTCTTTTACTTCTAAGATTATATAGCCTTTATCTCTTTTATTTCTTAGTGCTATAGCTAGAATATAGACTTATAATCCTTATTAAATAATATAAACTTATTCTTTATATTTTAATTAAGGATTTAGAGGTTAGGGTAAGAGGCTATTTATATAGTATTTATCTATAGTGTATTATTAGAAAGTTAGATATAGATAAACCTAAAGTATATCAAGGTATATAACTACTAGTAGTAGATAATAGGCTAATAATAAATAAAGGAGGATTAACTAATATTAAATCTATAGAGAATAAAGATTAAGATATTTTATTAAAATACTTTTAAAATATCTCTACTTACTATTTTTATTTAATAGTTACTATAATTAAATATAAAAAATAAATATACTACTCTTAGAGGTCTACTTTATTATTATAAAAAGAAAATAATCTAATTATTATTAAAATTATAATCTAACTTAAGTTAGATTATATTATATTCTAAATTCTAGATCTTTATTATTATATTAATTAGTAATATTTTTCTAGGTAAACCTTATTATACTATAAGTAATAGAATTCTAAGTTAATATCCCTATACTAATAGATATAAGAAATCTAACTAAAGTTAGATTTATATCTCTTATTAGTATCTTTATTATTATTTTTATTTTTTCTTTTTTAAGTTCTATCTTTACTACATCTATAATCTTTATTATTATCTTTATAATCCCTATTATTATTATTACTTTTTTAATTATTATTAACCCTGCTGTGGCTGCTAGACTAGAGGAGAGTAATAAAACTTATTTAGAGAATAATCTTGAATAATTATTTTTAGACTCTTTTTAATAGCTTCTAACTATCCTTACTTATCTTAATAGTATTAGTACTCTTTAGTATTATATTTATAAATTTAAGGTTATTTCTTAATAATCTTATTATAATAACTTTCTAAATTTATATAATAAACTAATAGGTCCTTATTATAATTATTTAGGTATAGATCCTAGTTATTAGTATATAGGATAAGTATATACCTATAAAGTTAATTTATAGTAGTCTTTTATTCTTACTATAGATAGCTAGAATTAAATCTAACTTAAGTTAGAAAAATACTTATCTTATTATAAATAAGGGATTCTTTTAAGTGAATTTTATATAAAAGAAAGTCTTTCTCTAGTATATTAAATATATTTCTCTTGAGATTATAATATACTTAGATAGTATCTAGAATATTAGCTTTTATACTAAAGAATTACTTTATACTCTTAGTATTAAATATTTATATTCTATATATTATTAAATTCTATATATATCTAATTAATTTAAGCTAATAAGTATCTCTATATAGTTTAATTAATAAGGTTTTCTTACTAAAACTAATATTAATAGTTTCATAAATCTAACCCAAGTAAGATTATATACTAGCTTTATTAAATTATTATATATTACTATCTTATCTATAAGGGCTAGACCTATATAGTTAATAGTAATTTTAATTACTTTTATCTAATACTGGAATTTAAACTAAATAAAGTATAAGATCTAGTCTAGAGAGATCTCTATATGTATTTTCTTATTTAAAAATATATTTAGCTAAAAATAAATTATCTTACTAAAGTAGTTCTTTTTTTACTTAATCTATACTTACTAATAAGAAGTTTAGTAATCTCTAATATATTTATATTAGGCTTATATCCCTATATACTATTAATAATAAGAATTAACTTTTTTAGAATAATTATTTAAATTTTATTATTTTAAAGATTTATAATATCATTTTTATTATTTTAGGATACTTTTACTCTAGATTAAATTAGTAAATTATATATTCTAATACTTTTATAATATATTTAGCTACTTCCTTAACTATTATTATCTATAACTACTATAAGGGGGTACTTTAAGTTAGGATAATTCTAGTAATTTTTAGATAAAAAATAATATTTATTATTTAATAATAATAATTAAAGAATATTATATTCTTCAGAAATAAAGAATATTATTAACTATAATTAGTCTACTCTTATAACTTTTAGAGATAAATCTCTAAAAATAATTCTCTTAAATATAAAGAACCTTTTCTTTAAAATATTAATACTAAATTTAAGTTAGATTTCTATATTATATATACTATTAAAATATATACTTAATTTAAGCTTACTCTAGATTATCTTATTAATTATAATAAAATTAGAGTAAAGAGTTCTATAGAATATTAAGTAATATTACTTAAATAATTTCTTAAACTCTATATACTTTAGTATAGAATATATATATAGCTAATCTATATAAGATAAATATTAAGTATTTAGAAGAGTTATTTTTAAATTAAGTAAATATATAAAGTCTTTTTTATTCTGCTAAGGACTTAGTCTTATAGACTTTAGATATATAAATAAGAAAAATATTATTTAAATCTAGATTATTTATCTTACATTAATTAGACTTTATTAGTAGACCTATATAGAAGGAGGTAGGGAAGTTCTATTATTAAGAGTAGATAGTAGTTTAACTACTATTATTAACTAGTCTAATAATAGAGATTTAAGTGTAGTTTTTTAATGCTAATTAGTATTAAGAATTATATAAAGAATGTTTTCTAGTTAATTAAAAATAATAATATCTTTAGTAGAAGAGGGATTAACTATAAAATTTTAGATAATCTTCTAAAGTATTTATATATTTTATTACTTTACTTACTTTCTACTATATAATAGAATAGGGCTTGAATTTATAATTAAATACTAAGTAATTAGATAGTTAAGAAGTTAGTTAAAGTTTACCTAGCTTATATGTATCTTTATATAGGTCTTAGTATTAAGCTCTCTAGTAAAGATTTTCTATATAAATAATATTAAGTTCTTAGTTCTTTCTATTAGGCTATATTATAGGGTTTAGGAGGTGAATATCAATAATAAATATATTAAGTAATATATTTTAAATCTAACTAGAGATTTAGTTATTTATTATTAATATACCTATATTAAGAGCTTTCTTCTTTAACTTACTTACTATAGAATCCAACTTAGGTTAGATTATAGCTAGATATAGTTAAAGAAATAAGGGAATACTATATACTATTTAGAAGGTTAAATCTAACTTTAGATTAGATTTAATTAGATTAATTAGGGCTAATTATATTATTTTATATATATAGAAAAAGAGAGATAGTAAGACTATATATAATAAGAGATATCTATATATAAAGT